>NC_051142.1:1116414-1133429 GCF_014839805.1 Manduca sexta | reverse complement strand
GATTAGTCAAACGTTTCGTTTCATTCAATATTAAAGCAGTGTTGCCAACTCTTTGTTGAACCCACCAAAAAAGGCCTGTTCAAAACACTAGAAACCATGAGAAGCCTAATTTACTAATGAGTTTTTCTTATTGATCACCATAATATATCATTGGGTGATTTTTGGCGACTGTTTTTTAGGTCGCGGTCATAGCTCCAACAACAACACTTGTTCGGTTATGATGAAACCTGAACGGGTTTTACAATATCCGCGTGTACACGCGACGACTATTTTACACGGCAATAAGTAGTTATATTAAAACACAAACTGTGTTTCTAGTTTTAACTGTTACTCCCATATTAAACCACTAACAAACACTTTCAGCCAGTAAAAATCAATCCACCCGTTTTAGGCCGGGCTTAAACATCCTGAATGGTATATTAAACCGAGCAATGAAATTCAAAATCTAAATTTAGCGTTACATCACACACATGCTGATTTTTTCCGGCTGATTAAAATTTTCTCAAATTAACCTGAATGATTAAATATACATAATATTCAATATAGTTGATAGCTATTAAAAGTGCTAATAAATATATATACAGGGTTGAAGGGTTATTTGTAAAACACCAGCAACCTCGCAGAGTAGATTGCTAACATCTTAAACAACAATGTTTGTTCTATGACTTTTGACATACCTCAATACAAAATATTTTTTCATGTTTTCATTGTACTGTCGTGAGATTCTAGTCTATATTTCATAATAAAGAAAGGATGACGCACACAGGCGCGTATTTATTGTTAATAATAAAACTTTCTTCGCCAGATAATTAATATCAATTCTTGCTCGCCGGATTTGTAGACAGTAATCGGTATGTAACCTACAATAAATCCACAATCCTTTCATAATTTACCAGGCTTTTGACTTGATACATTAACAAAATAAAAAGAAATAAAGCGTATGTAAACAAAATCACAACGTTTTAACGTAATCATTCTTAGCGCCTTGGCACTGCATATTTAAAAAAGATTGGTGAGACGACAATTGATGTTTTAGCACTGCAGCAAACTTAAGTTCTAACTCCAGATTTTGAACAAATAGTTTATATGAACGTTCGTGTCTATCAATAGAATATACGTCAAAGATATAAACTTTACTAATCCATTATTAGTATTATTTATATTACTCATCCAGTTTAAACTGAGAAATTTAGATTCACTCACCTCTTAACAAATTTGGCATGTATGATATAGTTGATATTATGATATTGTTAAAATTGTATGCCATTCTCTAAGGTCTGTTATTCAGGTTCTGACTTTTAAATTCTAAATGATATTCCGGATGTATAGCCATAACTATAATATACATACGTACGACTAGGCAGTACGGTCAAAAGGCTATAGTCTCTCTTCTAGATGAATAAAAAACTAATATTAACATGTCAATGTCATTTTCGATTTCAGTTTTGTCAACAAAAGTGGTCTCTGAACAAGTCAAACGTGTTTTTTTCAATCAGTGTGCACTAAGCAATGTTATTTTAAATAAAAGAAACTGTATTACGAGAAGAGACAACAAATACTTATCATGGATTTCATCATTGATACTGTAGGTGATGAAGACCTACAGGTGAAGTCGGAACTTCTTAGTGAGGCAGAGAAATCTTATTTTGTAGGTTAGTTTGGTTATATTTTAAACTTCCAGTTTATAATATCTGTAAAATCTTGGGTTTATAAGCAGAAAGAAATATTGGACACTCGAGACCATATTTACCTCTTCATATGCATAGTTAGCATAGGAATTTATTTTAGATTTTTTGGATATTTACTTTTAATGTATTATAGTAGTTGCATACTATATTTAATCTTAAGAAATAAAGTTAACATCTATAATATACTCTTTTAATTTAAAACAGAAAACTTTAAGTTATTGCCTATAAGCTATGCTTTGTCACATAACTTTTGAACATATGTTTAACCTTTTAGATGCAGAAGACCGAAATAGGGCAATACTGGACTTGTTTGATAAAAAAAAACAAGAACTTGATCAAAAAGTAGAGGAAGAAGAAGAAATTCAAAAGAAATTAAAAAATATAAAAATTGATAGTATGTTTGATGATTTTTTTGAGGAAATTGGTTGGACAAGATCACATGTAATGAAAAAGATTTCAAAACCACCATTATTCCACTTTGAACAGTTGGATATTGAGTCGGGGAAGTTGAAGTCTAAACTGGGAACTGTTGATGTGGAAAAGGAAATGAAGAAATCTGTCCTGAAACCAGGCTTGGAGAAGGAACACAGTTTACCAGCATACTATGTCAGCCAAAAGAAATTGAAAGCTATAAGAAGGGTATGACTACTTTGGTTATATGAGACATTCCCAGAACCATTTAATTTGTATTCTAGGCCTGGATCATGTCCCAACAATGCAAATAATGTAATAGTGGTAAAGAAATCTTCAAGACAGAATTGTATGGTTTTTCTGTACCTTTTAGTTATTGAATTCAAATCAATTGATGTTTATCTGAAACCCAATTCTAATCTGTCTGTTACATATATATCTAATACACATATTCCTTAGATTACTATTCACCTATTTTTTACTAAACTTTTACAGAGAGAAAGAGAGAAGACTAAAGGACCAAAATGGTTCAACTTGCCAGCACCTGAAGTGACTGAAGAATTGAAAAATGACCTCCAAGTTCTAAAAATGAGATCAGCATTGGATCCCAAACACTTTTACAAAAAGAATGATATGGAAGTACTTCCGAAATATTTCCAAGTATGTATTTTGTGCAATTTTTTTTGGTATTATGGATTATCTGCATTATTTATGTTCTATATGGCTTAAATTGTATAATTGTGAATATTGTATATATTTCAAAAGGTTAAAAATATAGTGGTTAATTAATAATTTGTTTATAATAAAAAGTAGTGTATTAAAATGTATGAGTAGGCACATCATTTTGGCTCAACGTTAATAACAAATTAATTTTATCATTTTAAGAATGCACATTTAATCCTTAATGAATTGAATGCATTAACAATTTATTTTTCTTGTAATAGCGATCATGTATTCTGCTCTAATCATGTGAACGAAAAGATTGACCAAAACAAAGAAAAAGAACCATGGTTGATGAACTACTGGCAGATGCAGAATTCCAGAAGTATAATAAGAAGAAATACAAGGAAATTATTGATGACAAAAGAAAGTCCGAATACAGGACATTTATGAGGGATAAGAGACAAAAGAATAAAGCTGCATTAAAAAATAATAAGTTAAAAGCAAAGAAAAGTAAAAATTAATTCAATAAAGCACAAATATTTTGAAATCTGTTTTACTATCTAAAATTTACAGAGCTACAAACCCAGATCATATGATGCAAAAATATGTAGCAATTACAAGAATGTATATAACTCTCATATAACTCATGCTTAAATATGATTGCCTTTCAAGTATCAATATGACTTGTCACTCGAAAAGTAACAGTACAGTTTTGCAGTCAATAGTTTAATCTGAAATATAGAGGGATCAGCTTCTGAACAATGTCAGTCTCATCCAGCACATCAATACAATGTTTTAGGGTACTATACTATGAATAGTAATTCATAATTACATTTACACTTGTAAATTAAGCTTTAGTGCTATAGCAGGCTAGTAACACATCAAGGTTATGCTTAATTAGCTATAATACTGGCATGTTAAGAAAAAGCAATGTATTTGGCACAGGTAGACAGACATGTGTACCAAACATTTAGAAAGACAAATCATAAGTACATTGTTACGCGCCGCTATCCTAGTCGATCACATCGGGCTTTCAGAGTATCATTACGCAGGCTGGCAGAAGAGAAGATATGTCACGCCGAAGCGACCATTCGATTATTACTCTCTGGCTGACGTTGTCAAAAGAATGTCTAAAATTGTATTCTGTAATTATTTTGCTAATATAATGTTTACTGTAAAAAGAGCGTTTTACAACATAATTAATTTAAAACAAAATATCTTTGATTGCATGTCACGGCCGTAACAGGAAAGTGATCACAGCATGATCCTGGATTTCAGGATTGTTTTTATTAATCTATTTGCTTGAAGTTTTAATAAAATATTTGTCATATTCAAGGTTGATACTTTCTGTGTAAGTGTCCACCCGTCTGTACTTTAACTACATTCATCATTGCTCTCTGTTTTTATTTCAGGTTTTAATTCGACTTCAATATTATTATAATTTGTACACAAGTATAAAGGCTCCAACACAACAGACACTGGCAACTGTACTCCCTCTTCCTGTTTTTTTTTAAGCCTTCGGCGCGCTGTACTAATACGTATTTTCTCTAATCTTATTCTCTTAGCTTCTTGTCGTTTCTAAATTAGTTTTAATTTGCTTACGAAGATTGTCTCTGCCGACGTTGGTTCTTCTTCATTAGATTCCGCATTGTTAGTAGGCGCTTCTTCTACGAAATTTTCGTCAAGTTGTTGAGCCAAGTTCAGGGATAGTTTACTAATCGTAACCTGCTGTCTCAGACGCTCTTGAAGATGTATTTCACGTTTTTCTAAATTATCTTCAAGTTTTTTATGACGAGCTGCTCTCAGTCGATTTGAAGCAAGTCGGGCGCGTCTCTCCGGAGAAGATTCCATTGCCCGGTTTATTGCTGTGCGAAATCTTGCCCGTGCAAGCCTTTCGTTTCGTACTTCTAATGATTCATTTCGTCGCTGTTGCTTCCATTTTTGAATAGCTTTAAGACTTTTAGAAAGAGGGCCTATTCTAATAACTTTTTTAGGCATGTCTATTTCGCAACTATATATTAGTAGCTGATAAAAATCCTTATAATAAGTACACTACTCATATTTCAGTACTATTACATTGAAACAAGATCTACAGTCTGTACCCTGTGGGTTGGGTGATAAGACTACAGAGACAAATAAACTGATAAGACTCCCTCTGTCTTCTTCTTTAAATGATGGCGTCCCGCCGTCCTCACAATTTTTTTATACCCATTGTAATATCTCAGATGTAATATTGACATTTGTGATTTGACATTGACAAACACGGTGTCTTATTGTTTTAAATAAATAGTAAGGTGTACCAAGGAACTAATTCATTCAACCGTATGTATGACACCATCAAGCATTATTATGAAAAAAAATTAAGAACGGTATTTTTGTTGCATATTCAGATTATGGAACGTTTTTCGTAATTTACAGCAGTGAGACCTTCTAAGAGTAAGAGTAAACCTACAATTAAATTTCATAATTATTTCGGTTATTACTTCAAAATATTTAATTTCTTACTTCTTATACCTAGTAAAAATATAAAAACCAGCTTTGAGACAATTTCTAAACCAATGACTAAATATAAAGAGGACAGGCCTCAAAAGTTAGCTATATGAATAAGTTATATTTATGTTAGGGAAATCGACGCAGAATTGTCAATATATATGTCTATCTCTTTTACTCAAAGCTTATTTGGAACGCAACAAAAGACAAAAATAATTGCTTTCTTCGCATATGGCACTATTTCGTTTACTTCAACACACTGGGACCGCCTTGCGGCAGAAACGCCATTTTATGCTGGGCAGTCGGCAGGTACATGTAGTGTCAGACGATGTAAACAAATCTTCATAAATATTGAATTTAAAGTAATATAATCATATTCTCAATTGTTCAGTGTGTTTATTAGTGTATTTGTTAAGTTTCGAAAATGACTCAGTGTTGTGTGAAAGGATGCAAATCGAATTCACGCAAGAAAGACCCCCGAAATATCTTTTCATAGGTTAGTAACTGTTTTACCGAAAATTAGCAAATATCTTTGTATATTTACTTTTTGGATGTGTTTTTATCAATTAAAATGATATGTGGATCTGGTTTGTTAAGCTTTGGACCCTTTTAGGCGTGATTTATACACATTAAAATCATTATGTTTGTTTACACACGAGCTTAGGGATGGGTGGGTGGATTTGTTTAGAAATTATTGATATCGATATTTTAACAGACGCCCGTTTATCAGTTACGGTTTTTGTCTTTGAAAGAATGTTAGAGCACACATCAATATTGTATTATTCAGAAGGACAAACTAAGTGAAATTAGAATATTTTTTAAGATAACCAAAAAATTTAAAAACCAAGGCAAAATGAATTGAGAATATTGAGCGACGTGATTGGAATCCTACACCAAATACATATTTCTTTACATTTTGAGAAGATATGCATAAACCACACGTTTAATTAACGCGAGTAAAGATAACTGTTTTCCAACAATATTCGCGATAAGTAAAATAGTAATGATTATTATACTTCACCTAATAAGTAGTAATATTACTTTAATATATTGCTATGAATAAAATTAGAATTGTTACATAAAAGAATAGATAAACATAAAAGAAACAACATAAAGATGAAATGTAAGATATATTTTTACAATTGGCGGTCTTATGTTTCGAGCAACCTTTGCATGCACGGAAATAGATACATAATCATATTGTTGTTATTGCAAATAATTATTATAATTGATTATCTTAACCACCATTTTACGGTCATTGATTTTAGTTTGCTGAACCATAGTTATGTTTCTCGATCAAAGAGCATAATAATAAAATAAAATAAAACCAACCAAATAATTGCTGGCTACGCTATCTTATTCCATTTATCATGTATTAAATAAATATCTTAATCTGTAACTTAAATTTTTAGCAAGGAATAGTGCAACATACAAATATAGATCAAACACAACTGGATGTTTGTCACAACAGGTACTGCTTTGTTTAACAATTGTTACTTATAAATCAGTTTCAGTTTGTTTGTTTACATTATGATTTGTTATATTTATATTATGGTAGTTCCTAACCCCTTTCGTATTTGATCTTTTGGGGCTTGTTTGTCTCTCTTAATTCTTCGATGTCGATACAAAATTTTCGGTACTAGCATATCACTATTGTAAGGGGCGGAGTCGGCACCATTTTGTTCATGAAATGTGCCGCATGTCACGTGACCATATTACCCATCCTCTATACTTCTTTTATCATTGTTCTAAACGATTACAAAACGTCATTGCATATTGATAACGTCCTGTCTAATGTCTAGTGATATTGATAAGAAAGTTCAAAGTTTCAAACTTCAAAGTCAAGGAGTTTACTAAATAACTTGTAGCTTTAAATTAATTTAAAATTATTAATAAATTAAAATGACATCAGGTGCCGTTGCCGGGAAATTGGCACTGGTCACAGGTGAGTCTTCTTGTGGGCTATAAAATCTAATAAATCTACAGATTCTTAATTTATCCCTAACTTTGTTTCAAACATCTTCAGAAGGCATTTTATTCCTAAAAGCCCAAAAATAAAAGTGATATACCCGCAAACACATATTTTGTATACTGAGTGTTTTATTAGTTAATATAGTGACTCCTTTATTGAGGTCATTGTTTTTACTATTGTGTATTTATTAATGACCAACGAGTCACTTCCAAAATTATGGGGTTTGTGTTAGTAAATTTCTTTACACATTTGCTCATCAGTAAGTTTAAAAAAATGATTGATGCTGTAGAAACATCTACAGGATTTACCTACTGAAAATACAAATTGGCATTATTCAAAGAGGATCTTGTGTGACAATCAACACTTAGAGGATTTTTAACTTTATTATGTTATGTCTAGCATTTCCATATTATATTATGTCTTAGGCTTATCTATATAATAGTATTTTAAAAAAAACAATTTTTAAAAATAATAATTTGTGAGGTTATTAATTTGAGGTTGTTAGAGTTTATTTAAAATTGTAGGCTTTATAAAAATTATATATCTATTTAATTTTCAAAGGCCTGTGATGTGTTAAGTAAAAAAATATTTTGATTAAATTTTTTCTCACATAATTATATTAGTACAGGTGCTGGATCAGGACTTGGTCGAGCTGCTTGCCAAGTGCTGTCTCGAGAGGGCGCCACCGTTATAGCTGCTGATAGAAACTATGAAGCTGTACAGGAGACTATTAGAAAACACACTGCATTGGCATCTGGGTCTAATGGTAAGTGGTATATATAACTGCTGCTGAAAAATTCACCTTATGAGGTTATTCTATGGCTCATGTTTGAGGATCTGTCTATGTTCATTCAACAGAGACCTGCATAACTTCCGCAACCAGTGTTGGGCACTATGTCAAAATAATGTTGAATATAATCAGTCTTACTTATAAACTTGTTTGAGCGTTAATAGGTGATTAAGAATTGCTTAAATAGCTTTCAAAAACATCACCGGTTCCTAGTTTAAACCTTATTATGAGACAAGATGGCGGGTTTTGATTTACAGCTGATCAAGTAAATTTGTGTTTTAACTAAGCATAGCTTTGCAAAATTTTTATAAGTTAGACTGATTAGTGTTAAGAATGTCTTGTAAAATTCAATGAAAATCTAGGACAAATTATAAAGAAAATTAATTCCAAATTGCTTTGTAATAAAAGTGATCCACTGTCAAACATCTTCACCAAAATACTAATTTCATATGCTTAATTTAGACACTGTTTTCTATAAGATATCAAACTTTAAGTTTATTTTAGAGTTATGGGAATCAAGAAACCATATTGCTGTATATTGAAATAGATTTTATATAGCTTCTAAGCAGCGGTAGACATCTAGAGACATCTTTATTAAACTACTGAAAATATGTCTATTCTTCCTGCAATATCTATTTACCAAAATACCAAAACATCATTATTCATTACAAATTTCAATGACAATACTGTATGTATGTACTATTCTGTTACAAATACTTAGATATTGTAATGGGTTCCAAATTAATAATTTTCAATATTTTTAATATAGGTACATACTACTGTACTGTTGTAGTAAACTTCTTGGTAGACATATAAATTATTGCTGGTGTTAAGATATTTCTAGATACAAAAAAGGGGGGAAATCCCATAGTCATCAATACATACTATGGACTCTACTCCATTTACCACCAGGAATTATGCCATGCATATATAATTTTTTTTTTTTTAAATTATGCAATAGAATTCTGCACAACATATTACATTTGTCATGCAAGGGTACAATTAATAATAAATTATATACCTATCTATTTGCATGAAGAAGGTATAAATATTATTGGCATAGTGACTATAAATTTTATTGCTGATAAAGTCTTCACGTCAGATAAAAGATATATTTCTATAGACAATCAAATTTAAAATATGTAGTTTAATCAGTGGATCACATCATTGAATTAATTTTAGTTATCAAATAATGCTTTGAATATTTACCTAATATCAAAAGATTATTACAAATTGCAAGAGAGATTATTAGCTAATCCATTATTTTGTTCATGAACAAATTGTGTAGCAATTACAACTCTATTTAAACTATGCATAAAATCTAAATTATATTTTAACGGGAAGCATGAGAATGACTTTGCAGCTCTCAATATACAGAATCATTTATATCCAGCTATAGGTGACCACACTGCCGTTGAACTTGATGTCTCAAACGCCAAATCAGTTCAGAGCCTGTTGCAAATGATGATCAATCAATACAAAACTCCACCAACTATTGTAGTCAATTCGGCTGGCATCACCAGGGATAATTGGTTGGTGAAGTTATCAGAAGAGGATTACGATAGTGTTCTTAATGTTAATTTAAAGGCAAGTAATATTCCTGAATGGTAACACGGTTATGAAAAAATTACGTATAAAAAAAATTGGATGATCAATAGATATCAATAGCATCTTGCTCAGTAATTAAGCTACCGGTCTCTAACATAAACCTTCTGCTAGCCGAATTTCGACCACGGCGGTCAATCTCAACGGACGCAGTATGTTACGCAGTAGTACGCAGGATATATTATAATGCATAAGTGTGTGCGTAATACACAGGTGCACTCTCTGTTCCTTCATTCTCATAGTTTGGTGAGACGGCAAGCCGACATTACCGGAAAGAGATCAGGCGCAGGACCAACGGCTTTACGTGCTTTCCGAGGCACGGGGGTATCACACCTCCAACTTTCTGACTCCGAGCTGCGACTGAGTAATTTTTAAGATGAAAAAACCCAGTCACATTTATTTTGGCCCGACCCGGGATTCGAACCCAGGACCTCAGCGCGGTAGTCGTACTTGTACCATGTAATTACAACTACGCCACCGAGGCAGTCAGTTTTATTAACTTGTAAATAGCAAATCGTTACATTTTCCAGGGCACTTTTCTAGTCATGCAGGCATTTGCGAGAGCTATGACCGAAGCAGAACTACCTGGATCTATTATAAACATATCAAGTATTGTGGGAAAATATGGAAATATGGGTAAACACTTTGATATTTTATACAGTAAAATATAATTCATATACCACTATACATTGTATTACAAAGACCATTATAAAGGGCCGATTTTTACACGAATATACTACAGTCATGGTTAGTGATAAAGGTCGCAGGGTTACGCTGATACAGATTGCTTTTGGCAGGTCTCTCTGGAAATAATTTGTAAGGCCTATGTTCAGCCGTGGACTTCATAGAGGTCATGATGTTTAGTAAAAATACTAAGAAGAATTTTGTAGAATATTTATAGTCAGTCCAATTTAGTTCACGGGGCATATCCGTGTTTTTGAAATTACGAGCTCTAATCAAAATACAGCTTAGATTGAGTAAAGGTACAAAAATCCGCTATGTACAAATACGGCTGTCAAAGCTGTCCTTTGATTGGAACACATAAAGACGGATTTACCCTGTAGACGGAACTAGGCCTGCCTGACTATACATATCGTTTTATAATATGACAGTAAATAAACAATTCTGTTTATTTATAGTAGATATATATATTATTATAGTAATTATTGGGAAATACAAACAATGTCAATATACGACATTAATTAATGTTTTATCTAATGATATGTAACTGCAATAATAAATCTACGTAGTTGTTTTTGATTAGAGTCCAGGACTTGTAATTTTAGAGATTAGAGATAAATTAAAAATTATTAACATGAATTTGTTATGTACTACCTTATTACTGGCAAGTCTGGATAAAGAAGTGTTTGTGTATTTTTTTGGTTTCAGGGCAAACTAACTACGCAAGCAGTAAAGCAGGTGTTGTGGCTTTGACACAATCTGCTGCTAAAGAATTAGGAAAGTTCAATATAAGGTAATAAATAGATATTTATAGAGTTTTGTTTCATAAAATTATAATTTACAAAATTATTACTAAAGGGACTTATGTACAATATTAATTTACCTATAATATTTATCATGCATTATACAATGTAATTAAAAAATAACCATATTTTTCTACTTGACTAAGCAAGGCTAAGGATCACATTATAGATAATATTAAATTTAACTGATATTTTTCATGGAGCAAAGGAAATAAAACCGAGTGTAGATTAACCGTACAATCGACATAGAATGTGTATTATACTATAAATATTTTCGTAATATGATCTAAGTTTAACTTTGTTTTATACTTTACAGAGTAAATGCTATACTGCCTGGCTTTATAAATACTCCAATGGTAAAAACGGTACCAGAAAAGGTCATTGGCCAAATGATGAAATTAATTCCTTTGGGACGTCTCGGCGATCCCATGGGTAAGCAAGTATAAAATTAAGTACCAGCCTTTAAAATACTTATCCTTCCTCGCCAGTGTTTCCCAGAATTAAAGTCCTATTTAAAAAAAATTGGGGATATAAAATACCTATACTAAATTGAAACAGGACCAAATATTACCTTATTCTTAATCTTCCAGCATTACTTTTCCTTTATATTTTTTATAATAATATATCTTATAAGCAAGTATTCTTGCATTATTGCGATTTCTATTGTCTAGACTCCCAAAAAATTTACTGTAGATTTAAAACCCATATATACATAATGTAACTAATTCCATATATTGTCATTGCAGAAGTTGCAGAAGTGATAGCATTTTTGAGCTCTAACAAGAGTTCTTTCATCACGGGCGCTGCTATTGATGTCAGTGGAGGATATTAGTTACAACCCTAGTTCTCCAAGTAGGGTGGACTTTGGAGCGACATGTTTATATGGTTCCTAACATTTTAAACGTTATCCCTCTTATGAGAAACTTAAACAATTACACTCTTTATAATTCATTTATTTTAGGCCGTGACTCTCCTTTTCGAGACATTCATGAAACATTTTAATAATACCAGTTACAATCAATAAGCGGTAGACAGATATTTTTGGTGAAATTTTTGTTACAAGGCAGGTAATAATTGTACTTAGTTCTTTGAAACTGAATGAATGCCTGCCTCAAATGATAGTTGTTCTCGTTTTGCTGGGTAAGGGATTTTAAGTTTTTAAATAGTTATTTTTGTTGAAAATTGACTTATTTTCTATGCTTGGGAAGATTGTATTTACTCGAATGTTCAGTGTTATTCTAAACATACCTATATTTTCATTTTTACCTATTAACAGGTTTATGGGCATTATGCAGGTGTTGTTTAAGGGGTAAAATGTACTTAATTAAGTCAAATCCTACAATCGTGACAGTAATAATTATTGTTGTTATAATTTCAATAAATTAATAATTATTATTACGGTTTTACTTGTAAAAAAGCAGGGTGTATACAATAAATGATTGCTGTGTTGTAAATAAAATTGTAAAATTAAACTTAAATATTTACTTATAGTGTGTTCTGCAGTTTAAAACATTAATTTCTATAATCCGTGTCTTCCATTGGCTGTGATATTTGATTTTTGTCGAATATTTTGTACTAAAAGGTGTTCAATGTAATAAAATCTTTACATATGTATATGTTTGTTTATTTACATTTTTTAAACATAAAAGTGTAACTACGATTAGAGTATCGATATCCACGGGACCCTCTTCGACGCATTAATGTCGCCGCAGCCGACCCACAGCACAAAAAGTTGAATCGAAAGACGGTCACGATTACAAAAAAAACAGGATCAGAAGGGCCATTTTGCACTGCGTCCCATGATTACTCTGCTACGCCTGAAAGTATGGCCACCGCGGGGTTTGACTCGATGTTCTGGTGTAGAATGTATAATAGTTGTCAAAAGATTTGGTCTAGTTCTGGCCAGGGTAACATTCAACTCCCAGGTCGCTGACATTTAACTATACTGTTTTATAAATTGTAATAACATTACAATTTACAAAACAATAATAATAAAACATGAGTTTTACCGAAAATAGGCCCTTTCTGCACAGGCTGTAGACCTACATGATGCGCATTCTCACATGGTTCTTATTAATAGAAATTATGTACTTACATTTGTTCCACACAGGTTTATTTAAATTGCACTGATATCGTTTTACATTCCAGTAATACATTTGTAACTAGCATTTCGGATATATCTATATTCAAATTTAAAAAATGGCAATATAAAACTATAAAAAAACAAAAAAGTAAATACTTTTAATAAGTGGTACAAAAGTTAAAAATTACAAATTATGTGGAATAAACACTCAAACTGGCATACTTAAAAACACTTTGGGAAATTGTGCCAACATAATGTATCAGATCTAATGTCCTCATTATAATAACATGTCATAACCATAGGCTTAGTTAGAGGGAGGCCAGAGGTTCTGCCTCCACCCCCAGGATTCTAAGGCAGCCTACAATTTTTAATACATTCACACAATTTCCAAACGGTTCCGTGACATGTTTGATGGGCGAGCCTTTTGCCTTAACTTTTAAAACAAGGAAAATTATCAAATATTCAATTATAAGAACAAGGTCGTTTATCTGATGTAGATTCCGCTCCCCCCTTCCCTTCCAGAAAATGACTGGCTATGCCCGTGGTCATCGCGAATGATTATGTGTATCACAATCTTACTTACAGCTCTTAATTTAAAATTGCTTAGCATTTTATTACAATGAATTAAAACGACTTCATAAATAATGCACTCAAATAAAACATAAATTACAAGTCTTAAATGTCTAATAATACCACTGATTTAATAATATTACAATTATTAAGACAATTTGTTGAAGGAAAAAATAAAATCAAGATGTGCTGATCACCATTGAAAGAAAAATTAGTTGAGATTGTATCTTTATTTTAAAGATTGGAGTGATATCAATATAGGATATTAAAACCATTTTAAACGCTTTTTTTTTTAAATGTGATACTACATTTGTTAGCCCAGCAAGATCCGGCTTGTATAAAAACAACAGACTTTGAAAATTATGTGACAATACTGAGAGCGACTCGCTAACGGGTTATGGACCTCGACTTAGGCAGTCTCTCGGCGAGGGTTTGCCATTAACAATTATGATATAAATGCATAAAACTCTTAGTTAAGAGTACTGAAACAAATTTTTTGGTGTGAAGAAGCAATAGTTTTTAGTTATAGTAAATGACAAAAAATATTACTATTACATAAATTAATACCGTAAGTGAGCATTTGAATATACTTTTTGATTTCAATGTATAACTCATTTAAGACATTACAAACAGTGCCGGAAACTGCATGTGAAATTAATTTTATGTCCTCTTTGAGGTATTTTCTTTATTTAGTACCCTGAAATAACTCCTGCAATTCCCACGAGCTGTTTTAGCACCAAAAAACTCACCATTTGCACACAAACTCATGTTTTCTAATAACCATTTACTTCCTATAAGAAGATGGTACAATATATACATATTTTTAGAAGACCCTTTGTGATTTGAAAAGTGTCTTAGCTTTCACTATTTATAACAGTAAAATGTCCTAGTACAACATTATTTATTTAGATAAATTGTAGGTGGACCTGTTTTATTTAGTTTTCAACCAAACAATGAGAATATAACCACTTTGTTAACCAAATATATTGGGGCACTCGAGGTGAAGGCCACTCTAAGAATTGTTTATTGTAATATAAATTAAGATAAAAATTTAAATCCCTTAGGTCCAACAAATATGCTAATAAATATAAAAAGAGAGCAGTTGTCTCTAATAATAACTTATTAGAATATGACAAAACAGTAAACTGAGTATATTATAGGTGTTATATCACATATTGGAAGTCACATTAAATTATATGCATTAACTTGTCTCTTCATCTATACTCGGGCTGTTTTTAATCAACAGATAAATAATTTACTAGAAAAACTACAAAATAAATAAATGTTATGCTTTAAATACTGCCATTGCCAAACCTTGCCTTGTATTTGCTCAAATTATAAGTTATTGTACAGATATATTTTATGTGTTGGTTAAAAAAACAGTTTATTCAAATGCTGGAATGCCAAATATAAGATGAAAAGAAAACATTAAGGCACTTTATTATATAACAGCAAGAAATATAGTTCTCATCATATACAGATGTATTAATAAAATATTGTCACCATTACAAAAATATGTTTTTATATTGATAAATACTGCTTTAAACTCACAAATAGAAAAATATTTATAAGATAAATTACACCACAAACAAAACTTAACACTATGAAACAAATGTCCACTTGTATCACCATAATCTTAACTTAAAACATAATAATACAAAGATCAAATAAATTATACATAACCAACGATTGGTTTAACAACACCCACAGCCTCTCAAACTCATCCTTGTACTGCCGCACCAAATCTTTCTGTGATGTAATAATTAAATTTTCCCAATTACCAGACAGTGCCTGGCTTGGTCCAATTCAGAGACCCTGCCATCACAAATGGTGTTGTTTTGCCTCCTTCCATTACATCTATAAGACAAAATTTATGGTGCATGAGGTTCGTAGACTTCATCCATCGGATAGGTATGCCTTGTCGCTCCAAGCGCCTTATACTTGAGCCAGAGGTAAATGCCATATCTGCATCAACTATCAACCTAACTTTTACGCCTTTAAAATGAAGTTTCAATACGACGTTGGTCAAGTCTGTATTAGTAAATACGTACATGCATATGTCTATGGAGTGCTTCGGCAAGTTCAAATAGTACAACAATCTTTCCATGCTTGGAGTTATCACACACTTAGAGTATTTGCTTCTTCTCAACTCTCTTGTTCCGTGAGCGAACATTATAACTTCATTGATCTCTTTTATCTTTTATTTTCTTCTGCCTTCTGAAGTATTTAAATGCGGCATGTGATACAAAAGAAACTGTTAATAACAAAAATATTGCTTTACTATAAGTTTTAAAAGACATTGCTTCTTCGTCCTTTTTTATGATCTTAACGTTAAAATGTTTATCCTCATTTCTTTATTTATTCATTTGTTAACAATACTATACGAAACGAAAAGAATTAAATCAGCAAATTATTTGTTTATTTCAGCAAAAAACAAATATTTTGGCGGGACGACATATTTTTGAAAATGACAATTGACATTAGACAAACTATTAATTTGTTTTCCTAAATTGACTGTAGAAACAGAACTGTACAGTCTACAATAATATAAAATAAGGTATTTGTTATATGAATTTATAGCGAAAAAATCATACAAGAAATTACTGAAAACGATTAATTATTGTATAATCTGGCATAGAAACATAGTAATCTATTTTTACTACAGCAATAATTCAAAATTAGAATCGTTTTATACCTTTGATCTTGTAAATCCGTTTCAAAATGTTTCAATCGGCACGTCCTCTTCACACCATCATTTCGTTTTTTAAAATAGCATTACCATTTTTAATGTTGAATTAAAGACTGCACCCATTCAGGATCAAAACATTTTTGTTTCTATACGGTAGAGCAAAGTGATGAACACCTACCATCAGAGAGGAGTTCAATAGAATGTCGACTAACGAGAGATTACCCCTCGACAGTTAACACAACTATGCCAGCCTGTTGGAACCGGATGTACAATAAGCTGATCCCAGAAAGCGACACACTTACGTGAACTAATATGGCGTGTTGTAAGTTTTAACACCTTGTGTACGGTGGTCGTTATCCGGGTGGATATAAAATATATCCTACCACTAGCGAATATATATTTTTAGACATTTTTCACTACAGTAAAATGTATAATATTTTGTTTGAATTTCAAAGTGCCACTGACTAATAGAGTGCCAACAATAGTTTAGTTTATCCTAAATGGGTAGCTGTGGCATTCTTCGAGTACGTATTAGCCTAACGTTTACTACATTTAATATTTAACATTTAC
>NC_051142.1:931540-1115914 GCF_014839805.1 Manduca sexta | reverse complement strand
GCGGTCGCAGACTAGACACTTCAACGTCAGAGGAGGCCCGCAGCCCTCCCACGCCGAAGAGGGCCACCGCGGAGTTTTAGCTGGTGCCGTGCATAGGTTAAGTTGTATATAGGTGTTAGGACTCGGCCCGGCGGTCGCCCAAGGTCATCATCAAATCCGGGCGGCTCAACGCCGGGCCGTAACGCACGGTTACCCCAGCATAACCGCTCAGTCGCCCCCACGAAGGCTGGGCGGTAGTAATAAGGCACTTTCTCCGCGAAAACAAAAAAAAAGGCCTCTCTACCACAGAGTTTAATCCTTAGTCCTCTATGCTGGCTTATTGCAAGTTAACACACTGTTGGTTCCTTTAACGCGGTTGTGTTCCTCTACCAAGACTACTGGAATATAATCATGAGCATTAATTTACATTCATTGAATTAAATAACCTTTGATTAAAAAATGTCTTAGATTGACTGAAAGCTTCAAATACGTCGAAAAAAATAGAGGTGAACTTTTACTAATAGTTTTAGCGTCAATAAAGCGCGCTACTCCGCCTAGACATCAATTTGTCTAGAAGATAAAAATCATAGTATGGTATCAAAAATCTTGCGAGTAGATTTATGCTAACAGAGAATAGTAATATATTATAAAAGTAACCTGCAAATTGCTATTTAATAACTTTATTCTTAAACTCTTATTACTTAGTTATTTAAAGTAAAGTTTTATTCAACGATGCATAAATACGGAATCTTTATTTGTTTTGTCTATTTGGTATCAAATATTCTCTAAATACCTCAAACTTGACTTTTAAGTACTATACAAATCAACAATATTTTTATTATTAGGTCCGATCCAGAAGGAGGCTATCGAAGAAGGTATAAGGGACATCGAGAGGCACACCTGCGTCAAATTCCGCTACCGTGAACCTGAAGACACAGTCTTTGTTAGAGTTACTGTAAGTTGATTTAGTTGTTGTTGACAACGTTGACGTTTACTTATGCGTGCACTAGAAAATCAATACGATTCAATAATAAACATAATAGTAGCAAATAACAACAAAACGAACACACATCACGCCTTTATACTCGAAGACATAGGCAGAGGTGCAACCAGAGCACCTATTTTCTTTCAAGTGTGTTCCGTCCCATGATGTGATAGGGGGTGACCATATAGCCATACCGGGCAGAAAAACAAAGCAGAAAAAGCCAATATCATTTTGTCTGACTCAAGACTCGAACCTGGGCTCTCAGAGCAATGGTATCGCGCACACAATACCACCGAGACAGTCCTATTTTAAGTTGACTATAGTCGCACTTAAATTACGAATTCAAGAAACCTATACAAAAACATGTCCACAGTTTTACCTCTATTGTTTTAGGTTGCCTATTAAATTATTTGGAAGATAAAACGATTATGGTGGTAAATCAGTTTTATGCGATGTTAGATTTTTATGTTGGGAATGAAAAATAATACTTAAATGGTTAGTTGTTACTTGTTTCTCGTGGTAGTCACAATGTCAGTATGGAGATAAAACGACTGTGTTTTTTTTTTAAATTCACACTCTTCTAGAAGCAAATAAATTATACATACACGTCTTCGTCCCTACATACCCACAGAAAAAAGATTAGCATTGGCCGCACAATAGCTTATCACGGTAAATTTTCAGTGCTTAGATATCAATTCTTTACACTGATGTCTTTGTTTGCGTATAATCAAGGGCGGTGCTGGCGGTTGCTTCGCGCACGTCGGCTACTGGGAATCCCGCGGCATCCACACTTTGAACCTGGCGCGCAACGTGCCAGGCACCGGCTGCTTCCGCCACCCCACCATCGTTCACGAGTGGATGCACATCCTCGGCTTCCTGCACATGCAGTCCACTTACAACAGAGATGATTACGTCAAGATTGTTGAGGAGAATCTTAGACCTGGTATGTAAATTTTGGTATATCATAAATTGATTAACCGCCATTTTCAATATACAATCCCAAACGCTTTTTTTGACCTGACTAAAAATGGACCAATCAGAACAAAGTTTTTTATGACGTGCTTACAAATGAGTTGTTTTGATTGATTTTTTTGAGGAATCGGATTGTCGATTGAAATTGGGATCGTTTATTGAAACCGGTTGTAATTCAATGTCTGTGCAGTCATTTTGACGTAACAACTAACATTTTTTATTCAAATCATACCTAACTGTTTTATGATCTGAGCTATTCAAAATGTAGAGTCAGAATATAAATAGGATATCAGGATAATAGGAGATGAGGCCAATATCAAAGAACATAATTTTAATATCATTCTTAAAAGTATCTGTTTGTATTTAGGCACTGAGCATAACTTCGCCATTTACACTTCTGACATGGTGAGCAACCTGGACATTGAATACGACTACGTGAGCTGCATGCACTACGGACCCTTCGCTTTCAGCCAATGGTGAGAAGACCATCGTGGCTCTACAGGTAAAAACTTTATTCATATTTGTTCGTAGTATATTAGTCATGAACTGATCTAGTTCTCCTTTACCAAATTTATCTAAAGAGGTAAGTTAAGTCTTGGCTTTATTTTCATATCAAAATTTGGTTTATCTGGGTATACTGTACGTACACTGAATCGTGCAGGGTACAAAACCTGTCTACCCTTCGAAAATAGAGATGTGAGCGTATATATCGTCACAGCAAAATACTTTAGCAAAATATTATATGCACATAGCGTCTCTCGGTATCTACTTCTATATAGAGTTTATATTATTACTTTCGCTGTGAGGAATATATTTGTTTTTAGGAACACGAGGGTGATATGGGACAGCGCATCTTCATCACCGACAAGGACTGGCTTCGCATCAACAGACACTACAACTGCCCCGGCGCATGGGACTAAACCTTCACTATGACTTTATATTTATACGAAAATTTTATATCAATATATAAATGTATTTTTATACAAAAGAAAAGAATATCATACAACAAAACGCTTCGTTTATTATTTAGCGCCATTGAAAGCAACAATCTGGTGGAAAATTTTAAATGATCTCTGCATTACTTTTAATAAAGACATTTTTAAAATAACTAATATCTTATAATTTAGTGTCTTAAATTGTCTCACTGTAGAAATATTTAGTGACTATACGTGTATAGTATATCAATTGTAGCATACAATATGCAAGGTTCTTTTAACATTGCGTTACTAAATGGAACCATACATACATCTTAAAATATAATACTTTACAATACTACTTGGTTACTCCAACTATAGTGGTAACATAAAAAGTATAAGTTCCGACCAATATAGATATAAATAAAATCAAATTTAATTTAACACGATGCCACTACTTCTACTCTAAGAGAATGTATATAATTATTATTATTATAAGTAATATTTAACGTACCTTTTGTTAGGGTGTTTTCAGAATGTGAAACAACTCACGCGAAAACAACATCAAATTGAACAAAGAGATAGTATCAAGAGATACTTGTGCAATAACAAAATGACTATCTATGGAATGCTAATTCGCTAAATATCCCGATAAGATATTAAATAAAAATAAACGTACATTCCTAAAATTTAATCTAACAATAATGCATATTTTTATGCAACTCGTCACAAAAAATAATGACACTTGATATTTATCCTTATCAAGAAAACAATAATAATAATAATATCAGCCCTGTATTATATACTTGCCCACTGCTGAGCACGGGCCTCCTCTACTACTGAGAGGGATTAGGCCTTAGTCCACCACGCTGGCCTAGTGCGGATTGGTAGACTTCACACACCTTCGAAATTCCTATAGAGAACTTCTCGGACGGCAGGTTTCTCACGATGTTTTCCTTCACCGTTAAAGCGAACGATAAATTCACAAAGAATACACGTGATTTTTAGAAAAGTCAGAGGTGTGTGCCCTGGGATTTGAACCTGCGGACATTCGTCTTGGCAGACCGTTCCACACCCAACCAGGCTATCGCCGCATTAACAAAGAAAAGAAGAAGAATTAACAAGAAAACAAAGTAGTAGGTATATGCAAAACTTTGTACGTATTAAAATAAGTTTTATTTATAAGTATTCGATATGAATAGATATCCACGGATAATGTGGCTTTTTACTTTAAGTAACCGAATAGAGAAAGTAGGTAGTACTTAGGTTAGTAATAGAAAAGCTTTATAAATACAAGGTTTAGTACATATGAGATAAAGCAGGTAGGATGGTTTTTGCTATGAATTTGCCATTTAGGTACATATAGGAGTCATAAAGACACCTTTCACTTATGTTTTTTTTTATATTCTCTAAATGGGATGACGAGGCAGCTTCCAGTCTAATGGTAAGTAGTCACTACCGTCCATGGACTTAGATAAATTAAATTAATTACCACTTATTTTGTTTATTGATACCTAATAAATTGATCATATTGTGAAGGTTTCTAATTAAACGCAAATGTATCTTGCTCTTTCATAAAAAACCGCACAGTCATACAAAAAGTGATTCAGTCGGCTCGTTCTAACGAGAGCTAATAAAATATTATTTACAAAACATACATGGTTAGTTTTTTTAAGTGCTCCCGAGGGGCTGCTCGACCTACATGTACAGAACACATGACGCCGCTGCAGCGCTTTGATCTCCGCGCAGCGTGCGCAAGCGCCGCGCGCCGCGACTCCTCGTAAATATTGTCAAGACAAATTTCAACTCTTTGAAATCGTCGAGATTTAAACGCAACGGGCGTTGATTTAATCAGATTTATTACTATTTAACAATATGGATGAATGAGTGGCGAACACGACGGTAAAGTCTGCGTTTGATAGCAAAGGAAATCGCCGCCGACGGCCGTGTGTTCTTCGCATTTTGTCCCTGATTTCAATGAAATTTACAACCGGCCAAATATGCTGACTCAAGCAAATGAATCAGTTAATATATTTTGTAATCATTTCGGTATTTTAATTGTGCGATGGTCGTTTGCTGCGTTAAGTTTTGTGATTTGGAAAAATTGACATTTAATCATTTAGAATTGTCCTATTTTATTTAAGTAAATAAATAACATTTTGATGAGTAATAATATTTCTACTCTAATAATGTATTAAAGATGTAGCCACTACACCACACATAATTTGATTCGTTCCTAGCCTCAATTGAAATTTTACAGAATACTTTATTACTCTAATGAGTTATTTCGGCGTATTTCTCCTTTGAATCCCCTGACGTCAAACCTGGTACGGTCCAGTGACACGGTTGTTGACAGGCGTATCGCTTACTGTCGGGCAGCGGGATCGAGCGCAAGGGCGTAACCGATACTCTGCGCAGGCGCACCACCCGGCTATTTGTGATACTTCGCCGAAACCACCAACACGCAGTATTGAGTTACTAGTTACTACAAATTTTATTTACATACAGAAACTTCGTTGTGGAATTCATAAAAAAAAAACTCCTTTTCTTTTCGGAGTGAGTTTAAAAAAGTGTAGGCAGTGTCCAAAATTTGTATTAATATCTCTTTAAAATATTGTGATATCTACTTATTTTTCATAGACCTTTCATTTCATAGACCTAAACGAGGTGTTTATTGTAATAGAATAGCGCATTGGAAATAAAAAAAAAATCTTATTATAAGTTATTGGTAATTTAAAAACAGGAGATACACTAAGCTTTCAAGTGGTAACATTTAAAATTACACAGAAGTAGTTAACATTTTTGTGCAAAACAGTTTTTGGATTCATGCCACGTTTTGGATTTATCTAAAGTGGAACTAAATGCAGAAAGACCTTTTTAAGCAAAAGGGCATGTCAAATTCGTCGTGATACCCAAGGGAGACTACCGTCACTGCACGACTAGTGTACTTAAACATAGAAATAACATTGACACGCACTTAGCGAAATGTAAAAACACTGTAAAAAAGTGTCAAAAGTTAACGACATTTCGGACGATAAAAAAGTAAAAGCTACAAAGATACCGAAATCTATTTTTACAGCGACTGTTTCCAATTAAACGATAGTTAAATTTGTACAAATTAAATATTTCCTCAGGATATATCTGATTATGAATTATTTTTATCTAGGGAGCGTTGTTTGTGACATGAGGATAAGTTTGGGTGCTGTTCATTTTTTTAGTAAGAGTATTGCGTAAAATTAATATGCAACATTATATGACGATAATATGTTATCTTTTAGTAATTACGCATAGCATAAGCATTTTTTTGCGAAGTTCTCACACTATGCTTATCACGACGCATGTAATTTCTGAAAAATATATTAATCTTTGTATTTAATTTGTACTAATTACTTTTTTAAATATCTTCCCCGGCGCCTGCGCATGGTGGCATTTGTCCGGAAGTGGTCGCGTCGCAAAATGCACGAGCCGTTTGCCGCTGCCCCCATTAATTTACCACAAATGTCAACAGCGAAGTGCTGATCAATGAGCCAGAACCGTTAATGATAAATGGTCATATAGAACATAATTAAGTTATTGACTTTGGTGGTTAACTTAAATATAAATAAATGCTTTCACAGTTTCGAAATAGATGAAGTTTCTTTCAAGAATTCAAAGGTGGTTTGGTTGATTAAAAATATACCAAGATTGAACTTTTATAGGGTAAGTTTCACTAGGTGCCTAATAAAATTTTTCAGTTGCTTAATTTACAAACGAGTTTTGTATGGACAATGTACGCAAAATATATTTTTTGCGGATCACAAAAAGAAACTACATGAGGACTATTATGTACCATAGAACTAATGTTTATTTCAAAAAGTTTTGCACAATAATAAAAATCAAACCGGATAACTAAGGATTAGCGACATAGATTAATATGTCGAGAAGAATCATTTTTGATCCGGAATGAAGTTCGAATTCCGAGGCTTGCTTTTTCAGAGACACAGCAAAGAAAATCTCGTAATCCATTCATCATCAATTACACGAGCTATTTCCGTGCGAGTGATTGTTATTTTTCGAGCAAAGCGCTAAAATTAAAACTCTTAATTAATCGTTTGTGTGAACCGCTGCGTGGATGCGACGTGACTGATGGCCGCATTGAGTTGAGGTAATTGTCATGCGCGCAGAACTAAGCACCCGTGACTTTGTATTGTAATATTTTTGACTATTATTGAAGTTTGTTAAATAGTAGACTAGTTTATTTAATAAACAATTATTTTAGATATGAACAGAAGTGGCAAAATAATTTTATTACACAGGTTTAAAGCGTGGTTCATGGATAAAGCATTAAGTTTAATATTTTTTTTACTATTATATTATTTTGATTTTATAGTTATTACTTAAAATAATAATGCTTATTATTCGTGTTATTTTCTTCTTTAACTTTAGTTATATAAAATACCTAGTTCATTAAAATTTAAAAAATGCATTCAAAATAGCTATGCTTAAAATAATAGTCTTTAAGCTTTCAATTGTTGTTCCTAAATTAGTTGTCCTAAAATTCCCAATAGCGCTACCGTGGTCATTTCTCTGTCCTGCCGCATTCATGGCTACCATACCGGATGATATTCTGACAAATGACACGTTCATGCGTTATTGAAACGGCATCCCATCGGAATGAACACGTATACCAGAAAAGAGACCACACTGTGGCGAAATTCATTTAAACTCGCTTCATTAAGACAACAAGCAAAAATTATCTCGGTTATTATTTATGGTTGCTCTATTGCTATAGTTTTGGTATACGTAATTTTGGTGGCTCCTAAGTAAACTATCGTATCTAAGTAAGTGTGATTTTCACTTTTCAACGTTTCGTTATCTATGTACTGTTTATTACCATACCCAATAAAGAAATCTTTTTTTAGTGGTTTGAAATAGTAAAAGTTTGAAAGGTGCATATTACAGTATATGTAGTTAATGAAACGCTATAAAAGTTTAAATCGATATTTTTAGATACGATAGTTTACTCAGGAGCCATCGATTTGTACTTAGACTTAATTTTTATTACATTTTGAAAATAAATTGTAGTAGTTATGTTTAACAGCCGCCTTTCTATATAATTATGATTCTACATTGGATTGAACATTTCAACCTGCCCATATGCCATCAGTAATATCAGCACAAGATATTTTTAAGGAAATAGACTTAAGAATGGTAACTACATCAAGTAACACTCATATATATATGTATAAAGATCTACCATTTAGAATACAAATAACATTTCATACTAAATTGGGAGCAAATATTTTAACTTATATTTAGTATTTACTTTAACTTATTAGCTATCAGGTGCTTGCATGCACCATAATCTAAAACTATAACTAAACGGAAACAATAAAATGTTTTAATTAAATTATGTTCATATCTCATAATCAAAGAGCAATTCGAGATGGCTATGGTCTCGTTATGCGGTCTCGCGAATGAGACGCGCGCGCAGCTTGCTGTCAACTGTCAGCGCCAATTATGGACGCTGCGACACTTGCGCGCGCTTGCGCAGTGCGCACTGATATAGAACGTTTGCTTTGGAATCTATGGTTTTTTTGTTTTTAATTTCATGTATATGTTCGAATTCTGTGCCAATATGATATGGGCGGACAGGAGCGACAAGGTTTTTGTTCGTTAGTTTGAGGAAATTACTTGAAAGTATATGAAATATGACCTACTGAGAAGAGCTAGAGAATATCTATAGATGAATAATGTCTACATAAGTATGTTGGAAATATAATATTCTGGGTTCAAACATAATACCTACACAAACAATCATTACCAATTGAAAATGTAAAAAAATCATCACAAATCCCTGGGTATGTAGAGTAACTTCGGTCAATAGTCTATGAGGACAACAGTAATCCAGTAGATACTATGAGTTTCCCCCACAATTGCTACCATTTCGATCCCTCTGCCTGTATAACTATACCAAACACCTACCTATACTGTATAATAGTATAGTAATCTGTAATCGCCATCCAAAATACAGAGTGAGACCAAATGACGATGAAATTAAATATAAATTAAATGTTATCCTCTACATGTAAGTCATATTATAATGTGTGCGTGGCAGACGGGGCTGGCAACGCGCGTCGCCGGCCGCCGCGCCACGCTACACGGCTACAGGCGTTTTTCAACATTTTACACTAATTCGAAGCGACAGCCCGCCCGCTCTATTCCCGGCGCGGTCTCGGGAAACTTGGCCTCAGCAGCGGATGCTTCACCATCTCACGTACCTACAGATTTGAATATTTTATCTCTGAAATGAATATAAATATAGTTGATGGAACACTTTATGATTTTTTAATTTGAAAGCAATATGACGTCTTGACAGATAATGTTATAACGACACGTATTTTTGTACATCAAGGCAAAAGTATATGAAATTTTTACCTCAATAAAAAAATGTTTAGAGCTGCTTCGAGCTTACTCGTATTAAATATTGAGTCGAAAGCTTTTAGGGTTAACGCGCTACCACGCCCTATACGGCAGGTTTTGTAATGTCAAATTAAAGTATAAAAAGCTGAGAACCTCAAAGATTAGTAGTTTTTTCTTTAAACTCGTTAATCCCTATTTTCATTCCGAAAATTCTTTCAATGGATACGGAACTTTACGCAACACTGAAACCGCGAGCAAAAGATAATCATTAAGCTTTTATTCGTTGTTACCCTACGTCCAAGAGGAGAAAGGATTTTTTTGAAAAAAAAATTTCAGAGATTGAAATTGAATTATTTCTACTACTTCGTTAGCTAAATATATTTTATAATTTAATATATTATTATTTAATAATTGAGTACGTACACTGTACAGAAACTAGGTAAAATATTCTAAAGTGCATATGTTTTATAGTAAGTCTTTATGGAATGAGAAATCTTATTTTTGACCAATATGAGTATTTATTAACAAATTATGTTATGCAATTATTATTTTCCAAGTAATAAAGCCACGTTGATACAATATATTTCATATTCTATCTTTTTCATGGTGTACCATGAGAGGGTCAACTCGACTGGAACATAGCGACTATCTCACACAAACATCATTTTCTCACCGTTGTGTTTCCTATAATGAGTGAGGAGGTTTGAACACGACCTTCCCTTATCTTTTACTAATTTTTGCTCGCATCTTCACCCGCGTGAAATAGTTTTGCTAGATAAAAGTCCCGCTATATATTTTCCCGGGATAGAAAGCCTATGTATGTCCTTCTCAAAATCTGAAACTAACTCCATACCATATATTTCATCGAAATTCGTTGGGATTTTTTTTGTTTATCGCATTAATTCAGGTACATAAATGCGACGGCGGACTTGGTTTTATAATACATTTTTTAAACTTTTTATGAGAAACACTTGTGTCATACATGTTTGATACGTAACTTTAACCGTTTACACAGCACATGCGATCGAAGTTTTCGAAAAGAATAAATTTTCCCCGTTTTTGCAACATTTTTTATTGATGCTCCGCTCCTCCTTTCGACCATTGCGTGATGTTATATAGTTATGTTATTGTTATATAGAGAAAGGCTATATATAGCCTATCAGCCTATTGATAGGCTATCTTCAACAAAAACCAACTCTAAAAGATTTTTTAAATTCAAACCAGTAGTTCATGACATTAGCGCGTTTAAACGAACATACAAACAAACAAACAGCTTTATATAATAGTATAGATATAAATATTTTATCTATCCGATTCTCGTGACCTCAACATTTCGACATCAATTTAAAATATTGTCGATTCAATCATTTAGTGGATGTAATTGGCTCAGACTTTTGGCAACGCGGGTAGACATGAACATTTGCACAGCCAATCAGATAATGTAATTAAATTATTTCATTACAAAGTTATTTACGATTGCTATTCTAAATATATGATGCACTTTATTGAATAACTTCGGATTAACTATTCTATAAACTTGAAGTTAATTGAGCATAGACTGTAGACAGTGCAGGCATGTAGGTATCTAATGATATTTTAATGTGGAGTCCGACATGTATTTACCCTTAATTAAATAACCCTAAATTAACACATTTACACCTTTGATCCCCGAAAGGGTAAGCAGAGGCGCAACTGATACACCCACTTTCCGCCATGTGTATTCCGTCCCATAATGTGATAGGGAGCATGCCTATCGATTATAAATTCTACTTCAAAAATTCTAGACTCGATTTTACTGAGTAAAAAATAATATTACTTTGCCCGACCCGGGATCGAACCCGAGGCCTCGCCACTGCAGCCGTAATACAAGTATGTCACCGAGGCTGTCCCTCTGCAGTAACCTAAATATTTTAATAATTCAAACATTTGTGATAATAATTTTGCTGTTCATTTCTGAAAATATTTTTATTTTATATAATTGCAATTTAAAACTTTTGTATCACAATAGATTATTTATGTAATTAGGATATGAATTGCAATCGTTTCTGTGGTAGAGCTACACTGTAGTCGATTTTGCCAACAATGCGGAGTGCATGGCAAAATCGACTACAGTGTAGCTCTTAATTCTTTTATTTTTAAATTTAATACTAATTTAATACGACTAAATTCAATAAGAATACTTAATTCTCTATGCATAATAAAAAGTTGGGGAGCCTACAAGCAAAGCAATCCATTCTGTATCTTATTTTAAACAAATGTTTCTGTTTCTTGAATAAATAACCTTTGGCTTTAAAGTGAGGCTTAATTTTTTACAAATATTGGGATATTAGATACTATGTAAGTCCCATATTGTCCGGTAAATACAAATTCTTTAAAATCAGAGAAGAAAATGCTTAAACGTACAGTGCTGTTGTGCAGCAGAAACAATTGTCTGTCTGGAGGGCTCTAACCACGCGGACTCTTGTATGAGAGCTATATCTCATAGATAAGTATTAGTTTATAAAGACTTTTGTAAAATTAAAAATTAACATCGTTCTCTATCAGCTCTACATTTCTTTAAAAATTATGTCATTTTCTAATTCTAACAAAGTTTTTTTTATGTTGTGGACGAAAACCCGAACCCGTAGCGAAGAACCCGAACGAAGATGTTTTTATGTATAATTATTATTTTGGATATTTTAAATGAAGTACGATTGCAACTGGATCACTGCCTTTTCACCTCTATCTGGATATAATAGAGTCTAGAATCCAGTCTTAGGCTTACTCCAATCTAGAATTATTTTTTTTCAAAACGTTGCGTCTAAGAGATACCTCAGTAGCGCACGTTGCGTCTAATTTAGAGTTTCATAAAAACAGAATTTCACATCCGCGTCGCTACACTCCGACCACATAAACTTATCACAATCAATTACTTAAAAAGTTTATGTTAATTTACAACGCCGCTATAAATAATACATGTTGACGTGTCAATTATTGCTCCAAATCGTTTCCCTCTAAACATTTTTTTTTTAATTCGAAGGCGGGACAGCCGTAACCACGCCTTGTGGTCTGTAGTTCCAAAATAGATCTTTATAGAACACCCTCTGTTAATTTTTAGATATAAAATGCGTTTTATAATTAGGCGGTTAAGGTGCCTTTTCCAACAAAAATGTTTATTAATATTTTATTCGGAATATTGTTCAATATTGAACTTTAACGTGAAGCGTTAGAGTAACATTAATCTTCAGGTTTTCATAAGTGGGTGTGTTAAGGCGATGTTTACAAGGATTTTTTTTCAGCGAACCACACATGTTCAGATTGCGTGGCGATGCAGCCAGATCACGGCACATACTCCATTAGTTCGCACATTAGTATGAGTTAGTCGAATTATTTAATTAAATAAAGTAATTTAATAAGAGAGTGAATTAATAACAATTATTTGGTTCGGGCGCGCGATCAGCGGCGCTTCGGACAACGGACGCTGGATCTAAACAAGTGCGACAGTGAAACATGTATTAGTAAATCTATTTTATATTTTTTAAACTGTGATTGTCGAATTTGTTTGTCTGCTCGATGGATCAAAATAAAGGTGAGTTGTATATTTGTATTTATTTTGGCAGTTTTTACGGTTACAAATTCATTAGTTATGATAGCATACCAATTCTATAATTTTTTGTATATATGTTGTCATTATTTGAGTAGGTATAACTTTATTGTTTACATAATTCAATAGGCGGTTCGCAATGAAATAACTAAATTACGATAAAATATGATAAACCCTGAAGTACTTTGTCGTTTTTATATTCTGATTTATATTTGTTCTTAATTTTTGCTGCAATAACAAAATGTATTTTTGTTACTCGAAATTATACGTTTGTCATCACATTGATTGCGTATTCGCGTTTTTCTCCTATGATATCCAGACCATCATGTCTCTATGTAAGGTGATGTGTAGGCATATTATACGGTATATTTATACGAAATACCTCTTAATAGTACATGATTAAAAAATAAACAATGTAGGTATACTGAAAAGTGCAGACCTAACTGAGGTAGATACACTGTTTCACAGAAAACTGACGTTAAGGCGGTGCCCCTAGCAAAACGGTGGGCTAATCGTATTTTTAGAAGCTATCTATTCAAAATTTACTTATATAGAACATATATACTTATTTACTTATATAGAAAATATATATTTCTATAATATGGTATCTGTACTTTGGTTATTTATAATTAAAAAATATATTGTTTCATTCGTTTCAGAATGAAAATAACACATTTTTGATTCCGTGTATCTTCTCTTAAAGTACACATTATTTTAATTTGCAACGAACATTATTGGATATATAATTTAATAAGGAACAGTCTGGTAGTTTAATATTTTCAACCTAAAATTTATTGTTCAAATAAATTATTCGTAATTCGTAAATCTCTGTACATTGTCCTGCCCGTAACTCGTGCGCCGTAAATATATAGAAGGAAAAGTTTTAAAACACTTTACTTTCTAAAATTTAAGTAAAAATGTGTTGTGTCAATGACTTATTTTGCAATCATTACAACTCATTCAAGAGGAAAATCGCAATCCACGCAGTTTAGTCAACATATTGAACCTATAGACAGACATGGGACTAACCATATAGGCAGCGCCCAGTACCCTCATTAAATTAAAAAACTGAAATACAATGTTTACAAAAGGTTGCTATGTACTATATATACCACGTCCCAACTTGGTGACGCTACCGTAGTACGTACATACTTAATACTCTCACGGCCTATCGTACGGTCTACCCCCGTAATAATAATAATAATAAGCCCGCAGGGGCGGCTTTGTGGCGAGCCGACGGTGAGTGGCGACACCGCGATCCCTGATTCTGTGGGAGCTAAATGAGACCCCCTGACCCTTGGCTTGCCTTAATTGGCCGGCTAGGGGTGGAAGTCGCAAGAGCTAAGAACCTAAGTTCCAGGGTGGAAGTGCTCAATCTGCGAGGAAACACGCTCCGGGACGCGATAGCGACCCGCGATGATGAAACCGGTGCACACCTCTCGACACCCTTAAGCCACCCACACCGGTGTTGCGTCCTTGGCTTACGCCACTTATGGGATGCCCATCTAGTGGGGGGCAAGTCACCGTCTGCCTTGAATACATAATATTGGGACATTTCACTTGGCAGGCGTCCCATTGTCTCAATCAATAACCCAGCAACCAGTCCAGCTAGATCCCATCCATAGACCCAGTATAATTCCCATCTTTTCTGCAATAGTCCCTGCACCTTGCAAGCGTTGTCTTTGGCTGTATTTCCTCCATAAGTACAGACAGAGAGAGAACTCGCAAGGTGTATAAACCCCAACTAGAGTAATGTATCTTAAAGGCGCCTCTACGTGTTGGATCCATGTCCCCACGCAAGCCTTCCAAAAGGACCGGCCTTTATGCCGTGATTTCCCGCAGAAAAGATACAACATAATAATAATATCAGCCCTGTATTATATGCTTGCCCACTGCTGAGCACGGGCCTCCTTTACTACTGAGACTACTACCCCCGTATGTATACAATATAAAACTGTATTACAGGAATAGATAATCATCATCATTGGCTTGTTACATCTATTGTTAATGAATTAATCGTTAATTAAGGTTGTTTTGTGACATATTCTTTGATGATTGTAGAGACCAGTACGAGAAAGACAAATCCAGCTAAACTACGTACAGACGTTTATATCAGAGTTTGTCCTGGATCATAAGTGGTTGCCAGCGCGTTCATGTCGTTATGCGTGTTTCTCGGCTAGATCTTTAAGCCAAGCATGCGGCTTCGCCATCAGAGATAGTTTTTCGCCAGATAACGCGGTGCTAGGTAACGGAAGTTAGGCTCTCCCAGCTCTTCCAGACAATATCAAAGGAGATCATATTATGACGTTTGATGGATGTAATAATAACATCTAATTTTAATTATATATACATATATATACATGGGGGTGATTCGGATACCCCAAGGGGTGCTCTATCTCTGGACCTTCGCTTGACACTATTTTCTGGGACACCCTGTATATAAGTATAAATAAATTCTAGGTGAACGCTCGTATAGAAAGTAACTGGTACTTAAATAATAAAAAGACGATGAGTTGCAGGATAGGTATCTATTCCAACACAAATGCAGTATAGAAACCGGCATAGGTAATTTTAGGAATCATTTAAAGATTGCTACTAATTGTTTTCGTATTCTGAACTACCAATCTAAACAACACTAAGTTGTCCACAGTTGTTTTTAATTATTACATTTTTTATTGCCGTTTACCAAAAAAAAAGTTAGAACTAACTACGTTCATGATGTATATTAAGAGATAGTTTTACAACTAGCGCAGGTTTAATAATAATTCGTGAATTGATAAAAGCAACTTACCTGATTTCCTTGTTGGTGGCTATGCAATGTAAAGGTATTCAAATTCCAGTAAATGTAAGCATATTCAGTCAATTTAAAACTAACTTGCAATACGATTTACCTATCATGTAGGTATCTCTAGATAAATTTAAACAAAATACAATTACTTATTACCTATGTATTTCAACATAAAAAGGAATGTTAAATAATAAAGTATTATGCCAAAAACTCCCGCCAAATCACAATATTTTGAAAATATTTACTTAGGTACTTTGAAAAATAGAAGAAAGGAAACTTAAACTATACAGCCTATAATTATTTAGTTACCAAGGAGTATCTTATTAATTATTAGTTATCGATTTAGGATGAAACTGTATTTTGGTGATGATTTGATGTAAAATTTGAATTTTTTAATATTATTTTAGTTATATTCAAAGACTATGTCGATTCCATTGTGTAATTTTGATTTCTGAATTAATAATTCAGCAGTAGAGTTGATTAAGAATTTGTGCATAATATTAAATATTATAAAAGATTTGATTTTATTTAGTTTTTTTTTTCTGTATTGGTAACTTAATATTTTAATATATCAAAACATATATTGCATTAGTTTCTTATAAAAACAATATTTAAGAAGGTATATGTATTGCAAAATAGTCCGCAAACAACGAAATAAACAGATTAATTTCTCAGTTAATTAATTATATTTGGAATTTGTGAGTTTTAAACAAACTACTTATTTACTCATCTAAGTTTTTTACTATGTAAACAGACCTTCGTCAACGTATAAAATGTTTTTCTCGTTTGTAACCGATATCCCTGTCGTATGCCACCCGCGAGTCCGCCCAACAACGCGGCTCAGACGCGAGCCGCCGGGCCGTGTGCGAGCCGACCGCCGTGCCTTGCTGAAACGGACCATTGTTCATTATCTACCATCTTCGCGTGGAAATATCCTTGGAAATCCGCACACAACTATATACTTTATGTTATCATGTTATGTATATAATATTTAGTTCCAAAAGTGCTTGAGTAACTGATTTTGTTTAAGATTAGCGGGATTAGATTTAAATTTAGAATGCCATTTTATACTGTAAACACATATTATTTATATAGTACCTATTTATTATAATGTTTTTCTACTTGCATAGGTTATTTCAAACGCCCTTTAATTCACTATTTTTTTTTTTCTTAAAAACGAACAAACGATGTATTATAGATGTTTAATTTTTCATAGATACGTCGAATCTGAAACAAAATCCACCGAAATCGTACGAAGCAAAACCACAAACCGCCATTAATTACAGTGTTAACACCGGTAACTACACTGAAAACAATCACAACCTCTTCCAAATGATTAAATGCCACGAAGATAGTCTCCTGAGACTCCACCATTTGACCGCCGGCAGACAAATGAACGGAGCCTACGAACCGACGTACCAAAACGATTTAACTTGGTATCCAAAAGATTTACAACGACAATACATTAAGCCTGTTGAATATCTCTCTTACGAGGATGTGAGAAGAAAATATGATGATGGCAAAACTCCGAAAGAGCGAGAAGTCCAGAAAGAATCTGAGGAAGAGAGAGATGGGAAAATAGACGAAAGAAAGAAACCCAGAAGGAATAGAACGACGTTCACGAGTCAGCAACTAGCTGCGTTAGAAAAGGTGTTTGAAAAAACTCATTACCCTGATGCGTTTGTAAGGGAAGATTTAGCAGCAAGGGTCAATTTGACTGAAGCGAGGGTGCAAGTAAGCAAATATTCCTATTATAATAAAATTCGTGTACTGTTTGGCGTAGTCTATTTTAATCAAACATTTTTAATGCCTCCCCGTGGGTAATATTATATAATCTGACTACTTAGGTAAATATTTAAAAAGCTTTAGATAATTCACCTAGGTATAACTTAGACATTTAGGTAATACTTTGTAAGAATATGTTGAAGGTGCAGTCAAAAACTTTTATAGTAGTAAAAAAGATAACTTTAAATTCGAATTGTTTCATTTCTGCTTATAATATCTTACCACTATTGTTAACTTTAATATTTTTTTATCCTCAAGGTATGGTTCCAAAATCGTCGAGCGAAATTTAGAAGAAACGAAAGATCAGCATTATCGAACCATCGTGGATCCGCTAATCAGACCTCTCCAGAACCGATAGCTGTGCCGATTGGCATCCCGCATCAAACTGACCACAGACAAGACTTTTCGCGACCCAACAAAGAACCTTGGCTGCATCATTTCCAAACAAATAACCTTAACCTAAATCTAGGTATTCCTTTAACCAATTCCGGCTTATACCAAAACGATTATTCGTTGATGATGCAGAACGTTAGTAATAGACAATACGTTCCAAATTCAAACAGTTTGATGGGCCAGAGCATGGTCGGTTACAGTGGAAGTGGCGAGAATTATGGTTCATGTGCTTTAATCGGGGGATATAACGGAGCATTGCCGTCGGCACATCACAGTTCATACAATCTAAATTTAAGATTAAGACCGCACGACTTTAGTATAAATAATATAACTTTGTAAAATAAGATGTATATATCCTATTCGTGTTAGTAGCGATAAGGTTTTGAGAATTTATTAAATACCTAAAGAACTACCAAAATGTGTTTTAATTAGCCTCATTAATTATATTTAATTTATTTAGGCCTTAGATATTCCTCATGTGTATTTATGTTGGTTATTAATATAGGCATAGGTTTTAAAATTATTATAAACAACCAAATGCTGTAAATTCTACATAAAACATTATGAAAATACGTATCAATTTATGTTACTTTTTCGGATTCGGATATCGAACCCAAAACCTAAGCACTCTATATGACAGTCTCGCCTACGGAAGACGCAGTACGACTAAGTAAACCGGCCCAGTCTGAAACACAGAAGTAAGTATGTAATGGTAAATGTTAAATATTAAATGTAGTAAACGTTAGGCTAATACGTACTCGAAGAATGCCACAGCTACCCATTTAGGATAAACTAAACTATTGTTGGCACTCTATTAGTCAGTGGCACTTTGAAATTCAAACAAAAATATTATACATTTTACTGTAGTGAAAAATGTCTAAAAATATATATTCGCTAGTGGTAGGATATATTTTATATCCACCCGGATAACGACCACCGTACACAAGGTGTTAAAACTTAAAACACGCCATATTAGTTCACGTAAGTGTGTCGCTTTCTGGGATCAGCTTGTGTACATCCGGTTTCAACAGGCTGGCATAGTTGTGTCAGCTGTCGTGGGGTAATCTCTCGTTAGTCGACATTCTATTGAACTCCTCTCTGATGGTAGGTGTTCATCACTTTGCTCTACCGTATAGAAAAAAAAATGTTTTGATCCTGAATGGGTGCAGTCTTTAATTCAACATTAAAAATGGTAATGCTATTTTAAAAAACGAAATGATGGTGTGAAGAGGACGTGCCGATTGAAACATTTTTAAACGAATTTACAAGATCAAAGGTATAAAACGATTCTAATTTTGAATTATTGCTGTAGTAAAAATAGATTACTATGTTTCTATGCCAGATTATACAATAATTAATCGTTTTCAGTAATTTCTTGTATGATTTTTTCGCTATAAATTCATATAACAAATACCTTATTTTATATTATTGTAGACTGTACAGTTCTGTTTCTACAGTCAATTTAGGAAAACAAATTAATAGTTTGTCTAATGTCAATTGTCATTTTCCAAAAATATGTCGTCCCGCCAAAATATTTGTTTTTGCTGAAATAAACAAATAATTTGCTGATTTAATTCTTTTCGTTACGTATAGTATTGTTAACAAATGAATAAATAAAGAAATGAGGATAAACATTTTAACGTTAAGATCATCATAAAAAGGACGAATTCAAGAGCAATGTCTTTTAAAACTTATAGTAAAGCAATATTTTTGTTATTAACAGTTTCTTTTGTATCACATGCCGCATTTAAATACTTCAGAAGGCAGAAGAAAAAAGAAAAGATAAAAGAGATCAATGAAGTTATAATGTTCGCTCACGGAACAAGAGAGTTGAGAAGAAGCAAATACTCTAAGTGTGTGATAACTCCAAGCATGGAAAGATTGTTGTACTATTTGAACTTGCCGAAGCACTCCATAGACATATGCATGTACGTATTTACTAATACAGACTTGACCAACATCGTATTGAAACTTAATTTTAAAGGCGTAAAAGTTAGGTTGATAGTTGATGCAGATATGGCATTTACCTCTGGCTCAAGTATAAGGCGCTTGGAGCGACAAGGCATACCTATCCGATGGATGAAGTCTACGAACCTCATGCACCATAAATTTTGTCTTATAGATGTAATGGAAGGAGGCAAAACAACACCATTTGTGATGGCAGGGTCTCTGAATTGGACGAGCCAGGCACTGTCTGGTAATTGGGAAAATTTAATTATTACATCACAGAAAGATTTGGTGCGGCAGTACAAGGATGAGTTTGAGAGGCTGTGGGTGTTGTTTAAACCAATCGTTGGTTATGTATAGTTTATTTGATCTTTGTATTATTATGTTTTAAGTTAAGATTATGGTGATACAAGTGGACATTTGTTTCATAGTGTTATGTTTTGTTTGTGGTGTAATTTATCTTATAAATATTTTTCTATTTGTGTAAAAAAAAAATAAGTTTAAAGCAGTATTTATCAATATAAAAACATATTTTTGTAATGGTGACAATATTTTATTAATACATCTGTATATGATGAGAACTATATTTCTTGCTGCTATATAATAAAGTGCCTTAATGTTTTCTTTTCATCTTATATTTGGCATTCCAGCATTTGAATAAACTGTTTTTTAACCAACACATAAAATATATCTGTACAATAATTTATAACTTGAGCAAATACAAGGCAAGGTTTGGCAATGGCAGTATTTAAAACATAACATTTATTTATTTTGTAGTTTTTCTAGTAAATTATTTATCTGTTGATTAAAAAAACAGCCATAGTATAGATGAAGAGACAAGTTAATGCATATAATTTAATGTGACTTCCAATATGTGATATAACACCTATAATATACTCAGTTTACTGTTTTGTCATATTCTAATAAGTTATTATTAGAGACAACTGCTCTCTTTTTATATTTATTAGCATATTTGTTGGACCTAAGGGATTTAAATTTTTATCTTAATTTATATTACAATAAACAATTCTTAGAGGGCCTTCACTGAGTGCCCTAATATATTTGGTTAACAAAGTGGTTATATTCTCATTGTTTGGTTGAAAACTAAATAAAACAGGTCCACCTACAATTTATCTAAATAAATAATGTTGTACTAGGACATTTTACTGTTATAAATAGTGAAAGCTAAGACACTTTTCAAATCACAAAGGGTCTTCTAAAAATATGTATATATTGTACGCCATCTTCTTATAGGAAGTAAATGGTTGTTAGAAAACATGAGTTTGTGTGCAAATGGTGAGTTTTTGGTGCTAAACAGCTCGTGAATTGCAGGAGTTATTTCAGGGTACTAAATAAAGAAAATACCTCAAAGAGGACATAAAATTAATTTCACATGCAGAGTTTCCGGCACTGTTTGTAATGTCTTAAATGAGTTATACATTGAAATCAAAAAGTATATTCAAATGCTCACTTACGGTATTAATTTATGTAATAGTAATATTTTTTGTCATTTACTATAACTAAAAACTATTGCTTCTTCACACCAAAAAATTTGTTTCAATACTCTTAACTAAGAGTTTTATGCATTTATATCATAATTGTTAATGGCAAACCCTCGCCGAGAGACTGCCTAAGTCGAGGTCCATAACCCGTTAGCGAGTCGCTCTCAGTATTGTCACATAATTTTCAAAGTCTGTTGTTTTTATACAAGCCGGATCTTGCTGGGCTAACAAATGTAGTATCACATTTAAAAAAAAAAGCGTTTAAAATGGTTTTAATATCCTATATTGATATCACTCCAATCTTTAAAATAAAGGTACAATCTCAACTACTTTTTCTTTCAATGGTGATCAGCACATCTTGATTTTATTTTTTCCTTCAACAAATTGTCTTAATAATTGTAATATTATTAAATCAGTGGTATTATTAGACATTTAAGACTTGTAATTTATGTTTTATTTGAGTGCATTATTTATGAAGTCGTTTTAATTCATTGTAATAAAATGCTAAGCAATTTTAAATTAAGAGCTGTAAGTAAGATTGTGATACACATAATCATTCGCGATGACCACGGGCATAGCCAGTCATTTTCTGGAAGGGAAGGGGGGAGCGGAATCTACATCAGATAAACGACCTTGTTCTTATAATTGAATATTTGATAATTTTCCTTGTTTTAAAAGTTAAGGCAAAAGGCTCGCCCATCAAACATGTCACGGAACCGTTTGGAAATTGTGTGAATGTATTAAAAATTGTAGGCTGCCTTAGAATCCTGGGGGTGGAGGCAGAACCTCTGGCCTCCCTCTAACTAAGCCTATGGTTATGACATGTTATTATAATGAGGACATTAGATCTGATACATTATGTTGGTACAATTCCCAAAGTGTTTTTAAGTATGCCAGTTTGAGTGTTTATTCCACATAATTTGTAATTTTTAACTTTTGTACCACTTATTAAAAGTATTTACTTTTTTGTTTTTTTTATAGTTTTATATTGCCATTTTTTAAATTTGAATATAGATATATCCGAAATGCTAGTTACAAATGTATTACTGGAATGTAAAACGATATCAGTGCAATTTAAATAAACCTGTGTGGAACAAATGTAAGTACATAATTTCTATTAATAAGAACCATGTGAGAATGCGCATCATGTAGGTCTACAGCCTGTGCAGAAAGGGCCTATTTTCGGTAAAACTCATGTTTTATTATTATTGTTTTGTAAATTGTAATGTTATTACAATTTATAAAACAGTATAATTAAATGTCAGCGACCTGGGAGTTGAATGTTACCCTGGCCAGAACTAGACCAAATCCTTTGACAACTATTATACATTCTACACCAGAACATCGAGTCAAACCCCGCGGTGGCCATACTTTCAGGCGTAGCAGAGTAATCATGGGACGCAGTGCAAAAATGGCCCTTCTGATCCTGTTTTTTTTGTAATCGACCAGTCTTTCGATTCAACTTTTTGTGCTGTGGGTCGGCTGCGGCGACATTAATGCGTCGAAGAGGGTCCCGTGGATATCGATACTCTAATCATAGTTACACTTTTATGTTTAAAAAATGTAAATAAACAAACATATACATATGTAAAGATTTTATTACATTGAACACCTTTTAGTACAAAAATATTCGACAAAAATCAAATATCACAGCCAATGGAAGACACGGATTATAGAAATTAATGTTTTAAACTGCAGAACACACTTTATAAGTAAATATTTAAGTTTAATTTTACAATTTTATTTACAACACAGCAATCATTTATTGTATACACCCTGCTTTTTTACAAGTAAAACTGTAATAATAATTATTAATTTATTGAAATTATAACAACAATAATTATTACTGTCACGATTGTAGGATTTGACTTAATTAAGTACATTTTACCCCTTAAACAACACCTGCATAATCTAAGATGTTTTTATTACATAGATACGTTATCCGAGCTCAATACTGGCAAGACGAAAGTAAGGTAACTCTGCCCGACATTCACTTAGTCAACCTCCAACCACTGTCGCGACTAGTCGGCTTACTAACTTTTTGTATTTTTATAAATAAAATGCCTTCCTGTGTTTTTAGACGATGTACACATTATACTCCAACTGTGAATGAAAAACGTTTCATTTTATACGTTAGTAATAAGTATACACTCTTTAACTTATTTTTAAACTAATAAATCCATTTTATTCGACTGTCATGGCGACGGGCTGGCCGACGCTCGGGCCCATTCGGAACCACTCGGGCTCGCTCGGGCCGTATCGATGCGAGCCGCTAGGGCTGTGACTATAGTAAATACTCCGCTGTTTTTATGTGCAATTTTGTTAGTGTATGACGCGTCTATTTGTAAAATGTCATTGTGCATAATGCCCATAAACCTGTTAATAGGTAAAAATGAAAATATAGGTATGTTTAGAATAACACTGAACATTCGAGTAAATACAATCTTCCCAAGCATAGAAAATAAGTCAATTTTCAACAAAAATAACTATTTAAAAACTTAAAATCCCTTACCCAGCAAAACGAGAACAGCTATCATTTGAGGCAGGCATTCATTCAGTTTCAAAGAACTAAGTACAATTATTACCTGCCTTGTAACAAAAATTTCACCAAAAATATCTGTCTACCGCTTATTGATTGTAACTGGTATTATTAAAATGTTTCATGAATGTCTCGAAAAGGAGAGTCACGGCCTAAAATAAATGAATTATAAAGAGTGTAATTGTTTAAGTTTCTCATAAGAGGGGATAACGTTTAAAATGTTAGGAACCATATAAACATGTCGCTCCAAAGTCCACCCTACTTGAAGAACTAGGGTTGTAACTAATATCCTCCACTGACATCAATAGCAGCGCCCGTGATGAAAGAACTCTTGTTAGAGCTCAAAAATGCTATCACTTCTGCAACTTCTGCAATGACAATATATGGAATTAGTTACATTATGTATATATGGGTTTTAAATCTACAGTAAATTTTTTGGGAGTCTAGACAATAGAAATCGCAATAATGCAAGAATACTTGCTTATAAGATATATTATTATAAAAAATATAAAGGAAAAGTAATGCTGGAAGATTAAGAATAAGGTAATATTTGGTCCTGTTTCAATTTAGTATAGGTATTTTATATCCCCAATTTTTTTTAAATAGGACTTTAATTCTGGGAAACACTGGCGAGGAAGGATAAGTATTTTAAAGGCTGGTACTTAATTTTATACTTGCTTACCCATGGGATCGCCGAGACGTCCCAAAGGAATTAATTTCATCATTTGGCCAATGACCATTTCTGGTACCGTTTTTTACCATTGGAGTATTTATAAAGCCAGGCAGTATAGCATTTACTCTGTAAAGTATAAAACAAAGTTAAACTTAGATCATATTACGAAAATATTTATAGTATAATACACATTCTATGTCGATTGTACGGTTAATCTACACTCGGTTTTATTTCCTTTGCTCCATGAAAATATCAGTTAAATTTAATATTATCTATAATGTGATCCTTAGCTTTGCTTAGTCAAGTAGAAAAATATGGTTATTTTTTAATTACATTGTATAATGCATGATAAATATTATAGGTAAATTAATATTGTACATAAGTCCCTTTAGTAATAATTTTGTAAATTATAATTTTATGATACAAAACTCTATAAATATCTATTTATTACCTTATATTGAACTTTCCTAATTCTTTAGCAGCAGATTGTGTCAAAGCCACAACACCTGCTTTACTGCTTGCGTAGTTAGTTTGCCCTGAAACCAAAAAAATACACAAACACTTCTTTATCCAGACTTGCCAGTAATAAGGTAGTACATAACAAATTCATGTTAATAATTTTTAATTTATCTCTAATCTCTAAAATTACAAGTCCTGGACTCTAATCAAAAACAACTACGTAGATTTATTATTGCAGTTACATATCATTAGATAAAACATTAATTAATGTCGTATATTGACATTGTTTGTATTTCCCAATAATGACCTAATATCGTGCACAGTGCGGTATCTTAATTACTATAATAATATATATATCTACTATAAATAAACAGCATTGTTTATTAACTGTCATATTGTAAAACGATATGTATAGTCAGGCAGGCCTAGTTCCGTCTACAGGGTAAATCCGTCTTTATGTAATTACAGGTGTTCTAATCAAAGGACAGCTTTGACAGCCGTATTTGTACATAGCGGATTTTTGTACCTTTACTCAATCTAAGCTGTATTTTGATTAGAGCTCGTAATTTCAAAAACACGGATATGCCCCGTGTACTAAATTGGACTGACTATAAATATTCTACAAAATTCTTCTTAGTATTTTTACTAAACATCATGACCTCTATGAAGTCCACTGCTGAACATAGGCCTTACAAATTATTTCCAGAGAGACCTGCCAAAAGCAATCTTTATCAGCGTGACCCTGCGACCTTTATCACTAACCATGACTGTAGTATATTCGTGTAAAAATCGGCCCTTTATAATGGTCTTTGTAATACTATGTATAGTGGTATATGAATTATATTTTACTGTATAAAATATCAAAGTGTTTACCCATATTTCCATATTTTCCCACAATACTTGATATGTTTATAATAGATCCAGGTAGTTCTGCTTCGGTCATAGCTCTCGCAAATGCCTGCATGACTAGAAAAGTGCCCTGGAAAATGTAACGATTTGCTATTTACAAGTTAATAAAACTGAGTGCCTCGGTGGCGTAGTTGTAATTACATGGTACAAGTACGACTACCGCGCTGAGGTCCTGGGTTCGAATCCCGGGTCGGGCCAAAATAAATGTGACTGGGTTTTTTCATCTTAAAAATTACTCAGTCGCAGCTCGGAGTCAGGAAGTTGGAGGTGTGATACCCCCGTGCCACGGAAAGCACGTAAAGCCGTTGGTCCTGCGCCTGATCTCTCTCCGGTAATGTCGGCTTACCGTCTTACCAAACTATGCGAATGAAGGAACAGAGAGTGCACCTGTGTATTACGCACACACTTATGCATTATAATATATCCTGCGTACTACTGCGTAACATACTGCGTCCGTTGAGATTGACCGCCGTGGTCGAAATTCGGCTAGGAGAAGGTTTATGTTAGAGACCGGTAGCTTAATTACTGAGCAAGATGCTATTGATATCTATTGATCATCCAATTTTTTTTATACGTAATTTTTCATAACCGTGTTACCATTCAGGAATATTACTTGCCTTTAAATTAACATTAAGAACACTATCGTAATCCTCTTCTGATAACTTCACCAACCAGTTATCCCTGGTGATGCCAGCCGAATTGACTACAATAGTTGGTGGAGTTTTGTATTGATTGATCATCATTTGCAACAGGCTCTGAACTGATTTGGCGTTTGAGACATCAAGTTCAACGGCAGTGTGGTCACCTATAGCTGGATATAAATGATTATGTATATTAAGAGCTGCAAAGTCATTCTCATGCTTCCCGTTAAAATATAATTTAGATTTTATGCATGTTTAAATAGAGTTGTAATTGCTACACAATTTGTTCATGAACAAAATAATGGATTAGCTAATAATCTCTCTTGCAATTTGTGATAATCTTTTGATATTAGGTAAATATTCAAAGCATTATTTGATAACTAAAATTAATTCAATGATGTGATCCACTGATTAAACTACATATTTTAAATTTGATTGTCTATAGAAATATATCTTTTATCTGACGTGAAGACTTTATCAGCAATAAAATTTATAGTCACTATGCCAATAATATTTATACCTTCTTCATGCAAATAGATAGGTATATATAATTTATTATTAATTGTACCCTTGCATGACAAATGTAATATGTTGTGCAGAATTCTATTGCATAATTTAAAAAAAAAAATTATGTATGCATGGCATAATTCCTGGTGGTAAATGGAGTAGAGTCCATAGTATGTATTGATGACTATGGGATTTCCCCCCTTTTTTGTATCTAGAAATATCTTAACACCAGCAATAATTTATATGTCTACCAAGAAGTTTACTACAACAGTACAGTAGTATGTACCTATATTAAAAATATTGAAAATTATTAATTTGGAACCCATTATAATATCTAAGTATTTGTAACAGAATAGTACATACATACAGTATTGTCATTGAAATTTGTAATGAATAATGATGTTTTGGTATTTTGGTAAATAGATATTGCAGGAAGAATAGACATATTTTCAGTAGTTTAATAAAGATGTCTCTAGATGTCTACAGCTGCTGAGAAGCTATATAAAATCTATTTCAATATACAGCAATATGGTTTCTTGATTCCCATAACTCTAAAATAAACTTAAAGTTTGATATCTTATAGAAAACAGTGTCTAAATTAAGCATATGAAATTAGTATTTTGGTAAAGATGTTTGACAGTGGATCACTTTTATTACAAAGCAATTTTCTTGATAATTTGTCCTAGATTTTCATTGAATTTTACAAGGCATTCTTAACACTAATCAGTCTAACTTATAAAAATTTTGCAAAGCTATGCTTAGTTAAAACAGAAATTTACTTGATTAGCTGTAAATCAAAACCCGCCATCTTGTCTCATAATAAGGTTTAAACTAGGAACCGGTGATGTTTTTGAAAGCTATTTAAGCAATTCTTAATCACCTATTAACGCTCAAACAAGTTTATAAGTAAGACTGATTATATTCAACATTATTTTGACATAGTGCCCAACACTGGTTGCGGAAGTTATGCAGGCCTCTGTTGAATGAACATAGACAGATCCTCAAACATGAGCCATAGAATAACCTCATAAGGTGAATTTTTCAGCAGCAGTTATATATACCACTTACCATTAGACCCAGATGCCAATGCAGTGTGTTTTCTAATAGTCTCCTGTACAGCTTCATAGTTTCTATCAGCAGCTATAACGGTGGCGCCCTCTCGAGACAGCACTTGGCAAGCAGCTCGACCAAGTCCTGATCCAGCACCTGTACTAATATAATTATGTGAGAAAAAAAATAATCAAAATATTTTTTTACTTAACACATCACAGGCCTTTGAAAATTAAATAGATATATAATTTTTATAAAGCCTACAATTTTAAATAAACTCTAACAACCTCAAATTAATAACCTCACAAATTATTATTTTTAAAAATTGTTTTTTTAAAATACTATTATATAGATAAGCCCTAAGACATAATATAATATGGAAATGCTAGACATAACATAATAAAGTTAAAAATCCTCTAAGTGTTGATTGTCACACAAGATCCTCTTTGAATAATGCCAATTTGTATTTTCAGTAGGTAAATCCTGTAGATGTTTCTACAGCATCGATCATTTTTTTAAACTTACTGATGAGCAAATGTGTAAAGAAATTTACTAACACAAACCCCATAATTTTGGAAGTGACTCGTTGGTCATTAATAAATACACAATAGTAAAAACAATGACCTCAATAAAGGAGTCACTATATTAACTAATAAAACATTCAGTATACAAAATATGTGTTTGCGGGTATATCACTTTTATTTTTGGCTTTTAGGAATAAAATGCCTTCTGAAGATGTTTGAAACAAAGTTAGGGATAAATTAAGAATCTGTAGATTTATTAGATTTTATAGCCCACAAGAAGACTCACCTGTGACCAGTGCCAATTTCCCGGCAACGGCACCTGATGTCATTTTAATTTATTAATAATTTTAAATTAATTTAAAGCTACAAGTTATTTCGTAAACTCCTTGACTTTGAAGTTTGAAACTTTGAACTTTCTTATCAATATCACTAGACATTAGACAGGACGTTATCAATATGCAATGACGTTTTGTAATCGTTTAGAAATTGTCTCAAAGCTGGTTTTTATATTTTTACTAGGTATAAGAAGTAAGAAATTAAATATTTTGAAGTTATAACCGAAATAATTATGAAATTTAATTGTAGGTTTACTCTTACTCTCAAAAGGTCTCACTGCTGTAAATTACGAAAAACGTTCCATAATCTGAATATGCAACAAAAATACCGTTTCTTAATTTTTTTTCATAATAATGCTTGATGGCGTCATACATACGGTTGAATGAATTAGTTCCTTGGTACATCTTACTATTTATTTAAAACAATAAGACACCGTGATTTGTCAATGTCAAATCACAAATGTCAATATTACATCTGAGATATTACAATGGGTATAAAAAAATTGTGAGGACGGCGGGACGCCATCATTTAAAGAAGAAGACAGAGGGAGTCTTATCAGTTTATTTGTCTCTGTAGTCTTATCACCCAACCCACAGGGTACAGACTGTAGATCTTGTTTCAATGTAATAGTAGTGTACTTATTATATGGATTTTTATCAGCTACTAATATATAGTTCGAAATAGACATGCCTAAAAAAGTTATTAGAATAGGCCCTCTTTCTAAAAGTCTTAAAGCTATTCAAAAATGGAAGCAACAGCGACGAAATGAATCATTAGAAGTACGAAACGAAAGGCTTGCACGGGCAAGATTTCGCACAGCAATAAACCGGGCAATGGAATCTTCTCCGGAGAGACGCGCCCGACTTGCTTCAAATCGACTGAGAGCAGCTCGTCATAAAAAACTTGAATATAATTTAGAAAAACGTGAAATACATCTTCAAGAGCGTCTGAGACAGCAGGTTACGATTAGTAAACTATCCCTGAACTTGGCTCAACAACTTGACGAAAATTTCGTAGAAGAAGCGCCCACTAACAATGCGGAATCTAATGAAGAGAAGAACCAACGTCGGCAGAGAAACAATCTTCGTAAGCAAATTAAAACTAATTTAGAACGACAAGAAGCTAAGAGAATAAGATTAGAGAAAATACGTATTAGTACAGCGCGCCGAAGGCTTAAAAAAAAACAGGAAGAGGGAGTACAGTTGCCAGTGTCTGTTGTGTTGGAGCCTTTATACTTGTGTACAAATTATAATAATATTGAAGTCGAATTAAAACCTGAAATAAAAACAGAGAGCAATGATGAATGTAGTTAAAGTACAGATGGGTGGACACTTACACAGAAAGTATCAACCCATGAATATGACAAATATTTTATTAAAACTTCAAGCAAATCTAATATATAAAATTCTCATGTCATAATGTTTGTCTCCGTACTCCTCCGAAACGGCTTTACCGATTTTAACCAAATTTTGCATGCATATTCAGTAGGTCTGAGAATCGGCTAACATCTATTTTTCATACCCCTAAGTGTTAAGGGTTGTCCACCCTTAACATTTTTTTTTATAATTCTATACAAATTATATTATGTCGCAGTAAAAATACATTCAACCCTAAATTTATACCCTTCTATCACCAACCCCTATTTTTTGTAAAAAAAAAATGTAAAGGGTAAAACAAAGTCCCCGCTGCATCTGTCTGCCTGAACGTGTTAAACTCAAAAACTACCCAACGTATTAAGATGAAATTTGGTATGGAACAGTTTGAGACCCTGGGAAGAACATAGGCTCCTGGGAAACTACTACTTTTATAACGGAAAACTTTAGCCTGAAAAACTTTATAACGCGGGCGGAGCCGCGGGCAAAAGCTAGTAGATTAATAAAAACAATCCTGAAATCCAGGATCATGCTGTGATCACTTTCCTGTTACGGCCGTGACATGCAATCAAAGATATATTGTTTTAAATTAATTATGTACTTATGATTTGTCTTTCTAAATGTTTGGTACACATGTGTGTCTACTTGTGCCAAATACATTGCGTTTTCTTAACATGCCAGTATTATAGCTAATTAAGCATAACCTTGATGTGTTACTAGCCTGCTATAGCACTAAAGCTTAATTTACAAGTGTAAATGTAATTATGAATTACTATTCATAGTATAGTACCCTAAAACATTGTATTGATGTGCTGGATGAGACTGACGTTGTTCAGAAGCTGATCCCTCTATATTTCAGATTAAACTATTGACTGCAAAACTGTACTGTTACTTTTCGAGTGACAAGTCATATTGATACTTGAAAGGCAATCATATTTAAGCATGAGTTATATGAGAGTTATATACATTTTTGTAATTGCTACATATTTTTGCATCATATGATCTGGGTTTGTAGCTCTGTAAATTTTAGATAGTAAAACAGATTTCAAAATATTTGTGCTTTATTGAATTAATTTTTACTTTGCTTTGCTTTTAACTTATTGTTTTTTAATGCAGCTTTATTCTTTTGTCTCTTATCCCTCATAAATGTCCTGTATTCGGACTTTCTTTTGTCATCAATAATTTCCTTGTATTTCTTCTTATTATACTTCTGGAATTCTGCATCTGCCAGTAGTTCATCAACCATGGTTCTTTTTCTTTGTTTTTTGGTCAATCTTTCGTTCACATGGTCTAAAGCAGAATCCATGATACGCCCAACCTGAAAAATAAATTGTTAATGCATTCAATTCATTAAGGATTGATGTGCATTTCGGCCTTTAAAATTTATTAAATTTTAAAGGCCGAAATATCCATGATTATTAATTATTTTTACGTTTTTCTTTCAACTGCGAGAACTAATCACTAACTAGACGTGAATTTAAATTCTTTACTTGCCAATACTTGTTTAGTTACCCAGATTAAAGGTGAAACAAAATGTATGAAAATGGACCTTGAGGTATCGCCTTAAAATGATAAAATTAATTTGTTATTAATGTTGAGCCAAAATGATGTGCCTACTCATACATTTTACTACACTACTTTTTATCATAAACAAATTATTAATTAACCACTATATTTTTAACCTTTTGAAATATATACAATATTCACAATTATACAATTTAAGCCATATAGAACATAAATTATGCGGATAATCTATAATACCAAAAAAAATTGCACAAAGTACATACTTGGAAATATTTCGGAAGTACTTCCATATCATTCTTTTTGTAAAAGTGTTTGGGATCCAATGCTGATCTCATTTTTAGAACTTGGAGGTCATTTTTCAATTCTTCAGTCACTTCAGGTGCTGGCAAGTTGAACCATTTTGGTCCTTTAGTCTTCTCTCTTTCTCTCTGTAAAAGTTTAGTAAAAATAGGTGAATAGTAATCTAAGGAATATGTGTATTAGATATATATGTAACAGACAGATTAGAATTGGGTTTCAGATAAACATCAATTGATTTGAATTCAATAACTAAAAGGTACAGAAAAACCATACAATTCTGTCTTGAAGATTTCTTTACCACTATTACATTATTTGAATTGTTGGGACATGATCCAGGCCTAGAATACAAATTAAATGGTTCTGGGAATGTCTCATATAACCAAAGTAGTCATACCCTTCTTATAGCTTTCAATTTCTTTTGGCTGACATAGTATGCTGGTAAACTGTGTTCCTTCTCCAAGCCTGGTTTCAGGACAGATTTCTTCATTTCCTTTTCCACATCAACAGTTCCCAGTTTAGACTTCAACTTCCCCGACTCAATATCCAACTGTTCAAAGTGGAATAATGGTGGTTTTGAAATCTTTTTCATTACATGTGATCTTGTCCAGCCAATTTCCTCAAAAAAATCATCAAACATACTATCAATTTTAATATTTTTTAATTTCTTTTGAATTTCTTCTTCTTCCTCTACTTTTTGATCAAGTTCTTTTTTTTTATCAAACAAGTCCAATATTGCCCTATTTCGGTCTTCTGCATCTAAAAGGTTAAACATATGTTCAAAAGTTATGTGACAAAGCATAGCTTATAGGCAATAACTTAAAGTTTTCTGGTTTAAATTAAAAGAGTATATTATAGATGTTAACTTTATTTCTTAAGATTAAATATAGTATGCAACTACTATAATACATTAAAAGTAAATATCCAAAAAATCTAAAATAAATTCCTATGCTAACTATGCATATGAAGAGGTAAATATGGTCTCGAGTGTCCAATATTTCTTTCTGCTTATAAACCCAAGATTTTACAGATATTATAAACTGGAAGTTTAAAATATAACCAAACTAACCTACAAAATAAGATTTCTCTGCCTCACTAAGAAGTTCCGACTTCACCTGTAGGTCTTCATCACCTACAGTATCAATGATGAAATCCATGATAAGTATTTGTTGTCTCTTCTCGTAATACAGTTTCTTTTATTTAAAATAACATTGCTTAGTGCACACTGATTGAAAAAAACACGTTTGACTTGTTCAGAGACCACTTTTGTTGACAAAACTGAAATCGAAAAATGACATTGACATGTTAATATTAGTTTTTTATTCATCTAGAAGAGAGACTATAGCCTTTTGACCGTACTGCCTAGTCGTACGTATGTATATTATAGTTATGGGTATACATCCGGAATATCATTTAGAATTTAAAAGTCAGAACCTGAATAACAGACCTTAGAGAATGGCATACAATTTTAACAATATCATAATATCAACTATATCATACATGCCAAATTTGTTAAGAGGTGAGTGAATCTAAATTTCTCAGTTTAAACTGGATGAGTAATATAAATAATACTAATAATGGATTAGTAAAGTTTATATCTTTGACGTATATTCTATTGATAGACACGAACGTTCATATAAACTATTTGTTCAAAATCTGGAGTTAGAACTTAAGTTTGCTGCAGTGCTAAAACATCAATTGTCGTCTCACCAAACTTTTTTAAATATGCAGTGCCAAGGCGCTAAGAATGATTACGTTAAAACGTTGTGATTTTGTTTACATACGCTTTATTTCTTTTTATTTTGTTAATGTATTAAGTCAAAAGCCTGGTAAATTATGAAAGGATTGTGGATTTATTGTAGGTTACATACCGATTACTGTCTACAAATCCGGCGAGCAACAATTGATATTAATTATCTGGCGAAGAAAGTTTTATTATTAACAATAAATACGCGCCTGTGTGCGTCATCCTTTCTTTATTATGAAATATAGACTAGAATCTCACGACAGTACAATGAAAACATGAAAAAATATTTTTATTTAATGTATTGAGGTATGTCAAAAGTCATAGAACAAACATTGTTGTTTAAGATGTTAGCAATCTACTCTGCGAGGTTGCTGGTGTTTTACAAATAACCCTTCAACCCTGTATATATATTTATTAGCACTTTTAATAGCTATCAACTATATTGAATATTATGTATATTTAATCATTCAGGTTAATTTGAGAAAATTTTAATCAGCCGGAAAAAATCAGCATGTGTGTGATGTAACGCTAAATTTAGATTTTGAATTTCATTGCTCGGTTTAATATACCATTCAGGATGTTTAAGCCCGGCCTAAAACGGGTGGATTGATTTTTTACTGGCTGAAAGTGTTTGTTAGTGGTTTAATATGGGAGTAACAGTTAAAACTAGAAACACAGTTTGTGTTTTAATATAACTACTTATTGCCGTGTAAAATAGTCGTCGCGTGTACACGCGGATATTGTAAAACCCGTTCAGGTTTCATCATAACCGAACAAGTGTTGTTGTTGGAGCTATGACCGCGACCTAAAAAACAGTCGCCAAAAATCACCCAATGATATATTATGGTGATCAATAAGAAAAACTCATTAGTAAATTAGGCTTCTCATGGTTTCTAGTGTTTTGAACAGGCCTTTTTTGGTGGGTTCAACAAAAAGAGTTGGCAACACTGCTTTAATATTGAATGAAACGAAACGTTTGACTAATCTTTTTTTATTACATCCATTTTGAGGCAAGATAGAACAATGAGATAGTTTAATGGAATGCGGATATGTGTACAATCAACAACGTATATAAAATCTGGATACAAAATATCCGTAGTTTCAAGATCAAATATTGGAAGCGGGCAAATAGGTTGTAAGCATGCGTTGGACTAATTGTCTGTAGGTCTTAGGGGCCGTTTCGAATGATATAGCGGCAGAAACACATTCACAAGACAAGTACTATGCATAATATTTATTATCTTATAGTCGCTGTTCGTGACTCGTGTTGTGCAAGAGAACGTCAGTCTTAGTCAATGTCAAAAATTTACGCGCTGAGTTTGAAATATTTGTAGAAAATTAAAAATGGACCTCATGACTGTAAGTAAATAATATTATAACTGTTTCTTATGTTGAAAATTAGGATACATATAAAAAAAAGTATTGTTACCATTTTTTAATTTATAATTAAATTCGCGTGAATTGTAGGAACATCGCCTTCGCACAAAGTGGAATATTATTATGTGGAATGTTTTCTACGAGAAATCCCCGCACGACAGTCGGTCTTTTGGAAAGCAATGTTAGGATACAAACCAAACTGTAGAGGATCCTTGAAGACAACATTTTTTAAGTTTTTTTAATTAATTAAATTTGTGTTAATCTAATATAGTTGGGATATTATGTACCCTTCTCTGTCTACTTTTGGCGGAAATACAGCCAAAACACCGCCCACAAGGCGCAAACACTATTGCAGAGTAGATGGAAATTATATTGGGCATTTGGTTGGGCCTGGTTGCTGGGCTGTTAATTGAGACAATGGGATATATGCAAAGTAAAATGTCTCCATTTTTAAATTGAAGGCAGATGGTTAAATCCCCTTCTGCGGGTTGTGTTATTATCTTAATGATTTTATTTTTTGTTTCTAGAATAAAAATAAAGCCCTATCTAAGAAAGAGACTAAAGGTCTACTCTCTCTAATAGAAAGGAGCACAATTATAAATTCGAAAAATACATTAGGCAACAGCAATAGATTGAAAAGACAAGAGTGGGCCAGAATTACTGACATCTTTAACAAAACGATAGGAACCTTCCGCCGTACCCCACGGCAGCTCCGTCTGAAGTGGGAAAATTTAAAGAAGAATTCCCGTAGGCGCAATGCTTTGATACGGATGGAACAGATCAAGGTAAATAGTGTTCATACTAAAAAAACAATGATTCAAATTATAATAATAATTCTCAGATGTGCAGATTTCCTCAAGATGGTAATTTCTCTCTCCTTTGTCGGCCAAATTTATGTATAATTAAATATAATTTGTTTCAGAATGGAAATGGGCCAACACGGTATTTTCCACCAGATGAAATCCTTGATCATGTCACAACACTTTTGGAAAGCACTAGGGAAGGTTTTAATGAATTTTGTGGCGGTGATGCTAAGCCCCAAAATGCTAGTGATTGCAGTGATGAAAACAGATCCCAAACCTCAATGTCATCGCTGGACACTTCATTGCCAGTGATGACAAAGAAAACCATAGATAATACAGTGTCAGCCAATAGCATTAGAGATGAGATTGGAGCCAATACAAGTACTCCTATGGCTGTACCGTATAATAGCAATCTGAGATTTAGTGGTAATCCATATTACTATTATTTAACATATTTATTTTGTAATAGTATGCAAAAGATTTTCTGATGGGTTATTTTTTTGTTAAGCAGGTTTCAAATGCAAAATGAAGTCAGCTGATGATGGGCGTTATGCAAGAAATATTGCCTTGGCAGAATATTATAAGGCAAAAAAAAAGATACTAGATTGTCAACTGGAAACCATGAAGATAGATAGTGGAAAGATCAACTTGGACAATGAAAAATTAAAATTAGAGAATGAAAATTTAAAATTAGAAAATGAAAAATTAAAATTAGAATTAAAGATATTGAAGGGTGGGGATAGTTAAATATATTATTATTTACATTTTTAGTACATATAATTATTTACATTATATTAAATTTTTATGAAAATTATTGTTTTATTTCTACACTTTTAGTTCATATCTTAAATGATTTATTCTGATATATTAGTATTTTATAGTCTTTGTAAACCCTTAATCAAAATTAAATTATCCATCCCTGCCATATTTCTCCAAGGCTTGCTTCCAGAACTCCAAATGGAGTAAAAATATGATATTTTAAATTCAATAGAGACCTAATTTTTCGAAGTGAAAGTCTGTGGTGGTCACGCCTTTCTTCCAAAGAGGGATTGACTGAAAAGATAGTATGATACCTCATGGATCGATAATTAAAAATATTATGTATGGAATTGGATAGAGTTATAATTATTCTCGGATGAAACAAATAGAATGTTCAAAACTTCTAATACAGAAAGCGGCATAAACAGTAGGTATGCATTTATTTTCAAGAAAATACTCCTAGGTACCTAACACATTTCATAATTGATACGACCTGAAAAAAATTAATTATGTTAGTGTATTTGTTTTATGACCGTAGCCAAAATTAAGGGAATCAGTCCATTTTATCATACGCTTTGACTAAGGCTTACAGTTCAAGCGGTAATTCTACTATTTAGCGTAAGATAATCGGATGCAAAGCCGTACTAATTGATCAAAAATATAGCACCTACTATATTTATATATTTTTCATTATCAAACCCCGCAGGTATCACCGTGGGAAACCTGCGAATGAGATACTGGAAACCCTCGGCTTAGCGACTGCAGAGACCTGGAGGAAAGTTGGTAGGGGATATCTGGGGAAGGAAATGGAACCTTCTTAGGAGGTGCGGAGGGGAGGCCAGGAAATCTTCGCGTGTCCTCATAGGTCTCAATGTGTAGTTGCATCCATGAGGTATACACACTGGACTGTGCCTAGGGCCGCGGCAAATGCCTCTCCATAAATGGGTGTGACATGCCGCCTAATATATTGTCAACCAAACCACGCGATAAATGCATTCATATCGATTTCAAGACGGAATACTTTTACAAGGGTTCTACAAAAGGAGAAGTTCTGAAGGATTAAATTTTATTCAAGGTCCATGGCAAGGGTCTTGTGTAACTTCGAGGGTCTCAGGTACTCGTTATTGTGTCGGAAGCGGTTGTAAGGACCCTTCACGGATGCGAGCGGTGCGACGTCTAAAAGGCCGGGTCGGGTGTTTTGTTGCGGTACGCATACCATTATAGTTAAAAATTTGAATGGAGAAAATATTTGAAATATGAGTTTTAGAATGCGCAATTTGTGGAACGAAAGGTTCTACTAACAATGTACAGCTTAATGCGGAAAAATATTTTATGTTCGAGTTGTTTTCTTATCGTAAACACAGATTTTTAAAAATAGAGTTAAACCTTATTGGGCATAGACAAAATTACCTACACAACAATGGCAATGGGTGAAATTTTCCAAAAGAGAACCCGACACAACATATAAAATATGTAGGCTCTAATATGCATGAATGTAGTCCGCAAATGGTTCTAATAATTAGATTTTTACATAATTAAGAAAGGGAAGCCGGCAGGAATCGGGTTATCCGGACCCTTCGCCATTACTGTACAATAGACAATATAATTATTATTTTTAAATATTTGTAAATTTACGTATAAACTTGTTCTAATATGATAACTGAAAAAATACACAATTCTAAATCAAAAGAGATTCTAACGCATTTGCTACAGTCCAGGCAGAATAATGTAATTATACAAAGGAAAACGATCGGTTAGAGTCAAATAATAAATAGCACTCATAAATCCGTTTAGAATTACTGCAGAGTTATATCTCTATGAACATTTGTATAATGTTTTTTTAATATAGATGCTTAAAGTTTAAAACATGACAAAGATTGTTCCCAATAAGTTCCGTACAATGTAACGTTTTGCTATCATTACTATAAAATTTTTGTTCGGCAACAACTCTGGCAACTTTGTTTCCTAGTAACAGTGCCACTCCGCAACAAATTGACAGCGTCTGCGCGATGACTAAAAAGACGTCTGCAGAGGCTTAAACTTGTGCATATTAATGTCTGGAGTTTATAATATTAACATACTACCAGGTCGCAAAGGTTGTGTATACGCCATAACTCTTAATAACTTAAAGCTTCATAAAGCCATGATATATGTATCCCAGTTCTCTGGTGGCTTGGAGAAATATTAGTTTTAGTATGTGCGAACATTGCTATGGGAATTGTTGAGGTTTATTTATCTTGTATATTTTATGTAGGTATTTTGGTCTACTACGGAATGTATTATTGGTTATGTTTGCTAAGCAATTTGTATACAAATTTACGTGTTTTTAACTTTTGTATAATTAATTATATCTTTAGTAGTAATTGTAAAGTTAAAGTTTATATTTAAAGTTATTTATGACATTCAGAATTTACATACACCGTCATTTACATAATATTTCTCATGTAAACTTAATGCTAAAAGCTGAAAAACATAAAATAACGTTACATTTCCCATGATAATCATGTCTAATGATATAGGAACTATGACGTCACTCCTTCATTTACATCGGGAGGTTTACGTCGGACAATCACCTTAAGGATAACGATATGCCTGTATTCATCGGTGACACAAGTTACCTTTGTTTTAAAAAAATACAAATTAATTAGCATTTTAATACAAATTAATTATTACCATAAATTGTTGCTTTCATCGTCTAGAATGGTATGGTAGAGCTTGGGTTCGATTTCTAGGTGGGGCAAATGTGCGCAGAGGGACTTAAGTCCTACAATGAAAAATCTGTCGCAGAAACTAAGTCGAGCTCTACAATATGGGTGAAAATGTATGTTGAGAGGATCCTGCGAGATAGTGAGATAGGGTTCGTAGGAAGACTGAGTCATAATTTGCGTTTATCTGTGACTTGCTTTGTCATAGTCATGATTAGTATTTAGTATCCATATTAAGGTTTTTCGAACCGCAACACCAGTGCTTACACTCTTACAAAACGCGTGGCTATAAGTACCTAAACAACTAGATATATTATTATTACCTGGTATACTTTATAAACTGAGTAGTTTTCATTTTCCAAAAACAATACTTGTATATAAAACAATATCCTATTAATTATATTTACAAGTCTATGATGGATAAATTCCAAAGTAATTAATTCGACAAATTTGACCCTTGCAAAAGCAGCTTAATTAAGATGAAAATAGTTTCTCTTTCATTTACCAGGACCAAGAAATTGAGAATCTGTAAATAACTATTTGTTTGAATCAGCGATACGTAATTTGGAATTGTTGATTAAATAGATATTTTATGAGTTATAATAGAAAGTTTCCTCAGGGAAACTTAATCTTTACTATGATTGGTGATCACCCACGCCGCTAAAGAATTGAGGGCGTATTACCAACCTTTGAAAAGATGTAATTAGGTCTGAGAAGAGGAAGATTTCTTGAGTATATCCGATCTTACCAACCAGCACTATATGACAATACTCTACCTACTGGCACTACCGTAGTAGAATCTACAATTCAGACACTGAACACTGTATATAAAAAAATGAATAAGTTGTTTAAAAAGTTGTGTTAAAATGTCGTAATGAAGCGCTTTTCAAATAAAAATGGAACTACCGCGCTACCATTTCATAAAGCTCATTCATACAGTAGACTGTTCACAGCGTGACTTCGCTTAGGTAACACTTTTTGTAGGAAAGAATAGATGTTCACATTATTTTTCATAAATCTTTAAATTGAGTTAAAATACTTTCTTTAGTTAAATATTTCTGTATAGCGTTTGAACCAAGCTTGTATTGAATAATTTTGTTATCTTTTATACCTAAGATTTAAAAAAGTCTTGCAATATTTTCCTGTTTTGGCAACTCATAATAAATACACAACAGTGGCGAAGGGTGTCATTTTCTGAAAGAGAAACCGTCTAAGCCTATAAGTACTAATAATATGTATAACTGCGGTCTACAGATCGTTCTAATGATAATTATATTTTATATAAATCACGAAAGGGTAGCCGGCAGGAATCTGTTTATATCGACACTTCACCGCTGTTATATAAAATATTTAAATGGAAAATGGCAATTCTAATTTTCATTTGTTTTTACCAGCTAATGGTTATTAAAATTTTATAATAAACAGGGTGAATACCTTGCGCAAAAGTATTTCAGCTTCATATTTAATCATAATAACTACACTACATTATTTTAGATATAAGAAAAAAGCTAGACGGTATATACTCAACGTATACCTCAATTTTATCGGTGTTTTGCATTTTTCGAGGATGAAAATACTCTATATGCTAATACAGAAGCTATCTATCCGACCAAACTTCGCTCAAATCCGTGCAATTACGACCGAGCAATCTTTTTAACAGGCGACGCCTTTTGGAGCTCTGTGTGTGTTTATGTATGCTGCTTGCCAACGAGAAAGTTGACAGTGTGCGTAAGAAAAAAACTTAGATTTAGTTTTGTAAAGTATGATACGACGTTTTAAGATTGATTAAATAAATATGTCTTTAGTAAAGGTAGAAATATATACTTTGACGAATTATATGTCATATCAGACTTGCAAGGTTTTTAATTTCCTTTAATATTGGTAAAGGAACCATTGAAGGCAGACTTAATTTTAAAATCTACATTAAATCGTTTCATGAATAAATACAAAGGATAATCCATAATTCAATTGCAAAATATCACTGCGTGTTAATTTATAATAAAATAATTAACAAAATGGTATGTTCTTGCATTGAAACACAAAAATATATTGAAAATGTGGACGGTCAGCCTTGTTAAGAACCAGACTATCTTCGGCCTTCTTATCTTACCATTGCAGGATAAATTAACGTAATTAAAAATCCGCGTCATTGCAAATTGGGACAGTCATAAACAATTTACGGTTCAAGACAGCCTACATAACTCACCAGTGCCGCATTCGTACTAGTTTCATTCCGACATCCGGCACACAAATCATACCCGTGGATGCAATGGGCAATATAGCACAATACAACGTGCGGAAGGCTCGCCCTTGAATGGGTATCGACCAGGCAGCGCCATTGACCCACTTTGGGCCATATTGTCGCGACTTCGAATGCGCTGCGGGCGGTCATCACGGTCTCTTTGATTTGTAGCTTTGTTTTTATTTTTGTTGTGTAATAGATTTGGCGATGTGGCATGAATCTGTGTTTACCTCCTAGCTAACTTTCGGCCACGGCGGCCAATTTAATGGTGATCAGCCAGGTACGCAGGAGATATTATAGTGCACAAGTGTGTGCGCAATACACGGGTGCTGTCGTTTCCTTCACTCTCATAGTCCGTTGAGACGGCAATCCGCGGAGAGGCCAATGTATTTTTATTCATTGATTTTCCTATTTTTATTATTTTTATGTACATTTGTCTTAATGTTATTTTTACAGCTGAAGAGTTCGTTTAAACATGCTAATCTCAAGAACTACTAAACCGACTATGTTTTTTTTTTCGATAATAGGAATCTACATTACTCCTGAGTGAGAATCATCTAGCGTTTCGGTTTGCCAGCTATGTTCATACTAATTGGCATGGAGTTACACATAAAATTTTGTGACCACGGTGGGAGGATGAAACAAAAGAATAAAAAAAAAATGGGTTGAATTAATTTATTAAGAATTTTCATCATCAAGTATATGCTTTTTTAATACTTTAAACCATCCATCCATTACTATCATGTAACAATTTTAATGTAAAGGAAACCGACTAAAATTTCGTAGCAGTTTTCTACGACGTTCGTAGCACGTAGCGTTGAATGTTGCGTAGGTTGGTATCGATGCTACGTAACACTGTATCAGTGTATAACAATGGCGAAGGGTGAAGGGTCCATACGGTGCCGGCTTGCTTTTCTTAATTTGGATTTACGAAAGGATTGGATCGATTTGTAGATCGCATTCATGCATAATAATACCTAAATGCATGTCGTGTCGGATTCCCTTACGAAAAATTTCACCCTTCACAACTGCTATAATTCTACGTATTATGTAGTGTTCAAATAATTCTGGAAATTGTGCTTCAAATTGCATTTTTTCTGACTTATCATTTTAAAACGGCAAAAAATACTAAATTAATGTCTTTAATAAATAATAATTAAATAAATCCACAGCAATTTCTTAAAGCTTTTCGTGTTATTTCGTAATTCTCCCTTATTTAAATTAGCTTTTGCACTTTATGAATATATATCATAGGATTGTAGAGTCAGAAGTAAGAGAATACTATTTTGCGAAACTTTTAAGGCAACTAGATGAGGATTAAGGATAATTAACTTTGAATCAAGAATTACACTACCTATTTATCTTATGAAACACTAATTATATATATTTTTCATTTAAACAAAAACCACATACATTTAAACCGTCTGTTTAATGCAATCCACATATATTTTTATAACAAAAACAATTTTCGCGGAAAAAGCGGACATTTCAACGAACGTTATTGGTGTTTACTCGCTATATTGTTCACTATTTTGAATTTTGATTCTGAGTAGGAGTGTGTATTACTGTATTGAATAGGTATGTAAACTCTAACAACAATCTCATCCTTGCATTGTTCTATAATTACCAAAGCTTCCATTACGCAAATTTGCAGGCGTTTAGAGTTCACAGTCATTTAGTATTTTCGTACTTGTTTTATTTTCGGCAACAAACAGTTATGTAATAAAACTCTGAATGAGAATAACAGTATATAAATATAACAATTGTACAACCAGCACCATTATCCACTGAGTAAAAATTAATTATAATCTTCTATACTTATAATAAATCTGTAGAGAGGTCAATTCTGTACATGAAATATATTTACAAAATAACTATCAAGGGGTGATTAGGGATCGATACTGATGCCAAAAATGCAATTAGTAAAATTTTTGTCTGTCTGTCTGTCTGTCTGTCTGTCTGTATAACCGTTATAGAAACAAAAATTACTCGACGGATTTTAACGAAACTTGGTACAATTATTTGTCATACTCCTGTGCTGGTTATAGTATACTTTTCATCACGCTACAATTAATAGGAGCAGAGCAGTGAAGGGAAATGTTGGGAAAACGGGAGAAGTTACTCCATTTTTAAGCTTCCGTCGCGTGTGCAACCTTAATGGTTAAAGCTACACAGAAATCATGTATGACGGAAATGTTCTCCTTAAAATTATGTAAAAAATATCCCACGACAGCATATGTCTATCTTTTATGATTGACTCACAGTAACACGTGTAACTCCCGATAACTTAGCAGTTCGAAGCTTTCTTATTATATTTGTCTACTCTTACGTTTATAACACTCTCAGTCATCCCTAATTAAAAAAAGTTAACATTATTAAATTAAATATTCCATAAAAAAGAATCATAGAAATCGGTATAGAAACACCAAAGTTATACATGATATGCTAATAATAAGCCATCACGCGTGAATACTGAATCCCATCATCAGACCCTGACCGGACAATCGGACCACCTGCATACCACCATACATTAAAAAAAACATCCCGACAAATTGAGCACCTCCTCCATTTTTGAAGGCCGAAATCCACGCGGGCGAAGCTGCGAGCGGAAGCTAGTTATTAATATATTATTAATTTCTAATATTATAACGGTACGCGACTGAAATTCATGCTTGAATGGGTTGACATTTCTCACAGGATGAGTCGGAGCCTATCAGTAGTAGCGGCCTTAAACGACGCGAGGCCCCGGGCGAAAGCAAAAAGAAACAGACGCGAGGCCCCGGGCACAGTAAAAAAACGTTCTATTGCTTTAACAGTTTCGTCGGTAAGAACGTAAAAAAAGGTACTGCGAGGCACCGCGCGAGGCCTCTGTAAGCGCGAGGCCCCGGGCGGTTGCCCTGTTCGCCACCCCTGCCTATCAGTATATCGGGTACAAATTCCATACTCCGGGGATGTTACCGAGCAGAAATCCCAATATCACTTTTTTTCGAACTATCCGATCCGAATCCGGGACCGGTTTCGCGCCGCGCACGCTATACAACTAAGCTATCGAGTTACTATTATACTCAAAATAAAATAATAAAATTAGATTATACCGAAATAGTAAACAAAGCGATTATGGGAAAGACCACGTATCCAATGTTCATTGTTCATATAAGTATTGATAGTTGAATGCAAATTAGTTTACAATTTCATACTATCTAGATTAAGTAGTCTAGACTATAGAAAATGAAGGAAAACCAGTTAGGAAATGGAAAATATTAGGTACTCTTTAATTTTGTAGTGCAAATGATAGTGACGAAGAATGACTTTTAAGTAAATAATAATTGCATGAGGGAACCATTTTCTGGTGGCAGGATATATTTCATATCCGCCCGGATTGCGACCACTGTACAATGTACATAAGGTATTAAAACCCGCCATAGTGGCCCACGTAAGTTTGTCGCGTTCCGGGATCAGCCTGTGTATATCCGATTCTAACAGACATAATTGTGTCGACTGTCGAGGAACAAGCATCTCTCGTCAGTCGACATTCTATTGGTCCCCACAGCACTTACCGTCAGGTGCAGAGGGGTTAGGATGTCCATATAAAAAAAGCCAAAGGTTTAGTGTAAGATATGCATAGTAATTATTATGAATGTATATTAAATAGTATTTTATAAGTTGGTTATGAAATCTTGGGTTCTGTATTACTGTGTGACCGTAAGCATCACACACAGAGAGCTGGCAAATCAACTTAAATATTCTATGGCGACAGCACTCATTACACTGTATGACGTCACTCGGAACTTAGAAATAGTGTAGTACAATGTATTGGAAATCAGGTGAATATATGTGTTCCACAGTAGATTTAGTGGTAAGATTTTTCAAAATGTAAATAACACAAAATTACAAGACTAATGATTTCTTATGTTTACGCAAATGATAAACATTAAAATAAATTAATTTTACGGATTCACCCGAAATAAAAAAAAAAACGCGAAAATAATACGTAATTTTATTTCAACGTAAAACAAATTTTCTTTTAATTCCGGTTTATGTTTACAAATATACACAATTGAGTGGTTCTTGTCTGTCTGATGGTTGAAGTACGCTTTGTAATGTCTAACAAGTTTATTTTAGTTGTTCTCGGAATTATTTGAAGAGAGCTTTGTCTATAGTTATCGGAACCGCGGTTACGTTTGCGGATTTGTTAATTTATTTGTGGGTTTGGCGAAGCTGTGTTCCAAGTTGTTCTGCTTGTTTTAATTGAATACTTAGATTTAGATACCGAATATATAAAAATAATCAATATTCTATATACTATACTAAATTACAAAAATAATGATGTATTCTTTGGGTTGAATAATATTTTGTCTTGTTGCTATTATCTTAGCGACTATAATGTTATATTTTGAATCGAGAATATAGTGTAGTTTTAAAAATTACGATACACGACGATAATTATAATAATTGTTACCTATTAACTATAGGCATTACTTACCGGTCATCGTTAGTAAGCAAATTATATATATAATGTTGGACTATAATATTGGAGGTATGCTTCAATTACAATTACATAATCCGTATCAAGTATGTTAAATAAAATAAAAAAAAACAATATTGTATTTTTTTATCTATACCCACGTTACACATATAATATGTACATAAACATGCACTATGAGCGTATTTTTATTTATTACAAAGTATAAATGTTTTTGTAGTAATCAAAGACGATCATTTGTTCCGCATTTCTCTGTCGTACAGTTGAGTGACGTCATTGTATACTATGCTATAGTGAAATAACATTTTATGCCAAAAGTACGCTTTTCTATGTTTCTGTTTCAAGGTTTTTTTTTATTGCAAATGGATGTTTCGAATACCATGTTAAAAAAGGAGTCATCCATTAGTGTATGCGTGGTTTCAAAAAGGTATTGCGTTTTCTGGTTGGATTCTTGAGTTGGATAATTGTGATTATAAAGATTTTATGTATAAAAGATGTTTTTGAAATGATTGAATATTATTGCAGATTAAAATAAATCAAATATCTTAACGATAAGTCAGTCGCTAGGATATGTATTTCCTTTACATAACGTTAGCGTTAACGATTGTAGATAGACATATTGATTAGGCCCCAGATTAATTGTTGACGCTTCACACCAATATATAAAATAACCTTGTTTACGCCGAGAAAATAGTTCACGTTGCTCCGCGTACCTAATTAGGCTCTCTAGCTTGTTAGTGTTATTTCTCTTAGTTTTCCAAGTTTGTATAAGGTTTCGGGGCCACCTGACTGTGATCTGGAACTTTCTGTTTACAAAGGCTAATAATTATGATCACTTCGGAACTTTGCTACTTCTATTGGAAAACTACGTGAGTTTCTCGACTCGAGGATTAACAGTATGGGAGTACAGTATGATAGTTTATGACAATAGTGATCGTTATGGAATTAAAGTATTAGGCAATTTAAATAATAATATTGAAATGGAAGATAAATTTTGTGTTGGAGGAAGGAAAGAAGATATCTTGGTGAAGGAAATGTTCAAATGATTATGAGTATATTGAAAAATCAAAATTTATAAATCGTCCTGAAACAAAACTTAAATAGGATGGAGATAAACAATGTTTTATTTCGCTTCCTCTAACAATATTTTTTGTTAATGTATATGCAAATTACTCACACGTTACGACAATCTACGTTTCAGAACAAATATTATTTCAAGCAAGAAAACATAGAACATTTAGTGCTCATAACACAATAGATAAAACTATTATATAAAGCAGATTACGTTGTATTATTTTAGCTTGTTTATAATATAATATTGTGATCGAGAGGCCTCCGCGACGCGATATCCTCTCAGCACTTGTCTGTGAAGAAGACCCAATTAATAGGTTGAAACTGGTCGACGATTCCAACTAAGAATACGTGAGTAAAATTGGTTTGTTACCTAATAATTAAATTTGTCTCGCGTAAGTTTTAATAATATTATTGTTTATATTCGGCTATAGAAATAAAATCTTATTCTCAGTCTTCAATCGAATCCAATTTATTTTGTTTGACTGTATCGTTTATACGACAATTCTCCCAATGTGAAGTCTGAAAACCAGAAGCACACATACTATATGTATGTAAAAAAAGTCTTTGGCCGGGTGAATATGAAAACGAAGATTTTCTCCTGTCCTACTGCGCGTTTCTTTTCTCGGGTGACATTGCAATATGACGTCGTTATAATAAAGTGGGTTGTTTGCTTTCATGTGCCACGGCCCACGTTATAGTGGGACACTATTAGTTATGAAGGAAATGTTCAGGTTAATTCTTTCACTGGGAACGTACCTTTGCGTCGAGTTATAAGAAGTTAAATTACTTTCAGTACTTGGGAATATTAAAAAGTAGTAAGAAGCCGTAGAGTACTGCTTAAAATACTGTTATTTGACAATATTTATATTAAGTACCCATCTTGTAGCTTAAAAATTACAAAGTAAGATAGATGTCTTTAGTTCAAACTTACATTAACAAAGGAAATATTAAAGGTGCCACGCAGACGTTAGGCTTAACTTTAGCAACTATGAGTTGAAACTGAAGTGACTATTACTTATTAGTAATGCATTGTTCAGCAACAAGGTCTACGCGAATCACAAACATATATAAATTATTAAGCTTGTGCGGCATCACAGTTCATAATAGAAAAGAGAAACAAAAATATTTCTAATATAAAAAAGGCAAACGATATATCACCAACTAGGTATTGCTCGCGACTTCGCCCGTATTCCTTGAAAAAGCCTTTTCCGCTACAAAAGTCCCTAAATTGCAATAGCACTCTATTTAAAAAAAAAATTAAGTATTTCCCACACAAAAAAAATTACCGGGATAAAAAGAAGCCTACGTGTTAATCTAGGATGTAGTCCTTATATGTATCACTTAATATTTTCGTTTATATCAATAAAAGACTTCACTTATATTTCTTAAATTCGTACTTAATATTTATGATGGTAAAAACGAGAGATCTAAAATTAAAAGGAACATCCTTATACTTCTAAATTACAAGTAAACAAATTCAAGAACAACACTAATTGCTTTGAAGGTAAAGAAGGTAACAATATGCTGAAACTTTGTAACTTTTTATAAGCAAATCCTTTGTAAGGCGAAATCGGCTCAGCAAAATATTGCCTTGCGAGGAGCAATGGAAAGTATTAAAACTTAAGAGCGGTTTAACTGTACATTGAGTTGTAAGTTGCCTTTTGTGTACTGAAAGGATTTATGAGGTTCGCTTTTAAGCTTGCTATGGTTGTATTGCTCCTTGATACTTAAGGATATAGCTATCTATAGCTATCTATAAGTAGCACATACCTATGTATGTGCTAGTAAATGATTGCCTTGGTGGCAATGACGAAGCAAAGATGTATTGTGTACGTGTTACTCCACCGCCGTAAGGTCCCGGGTTCGTACCCGGGTCGGGGAAAGTGATGTTAAGTTTTGCAGCGGTGTGTCAGCCCGGATATGATGTTAAAGTAGTAACCTATCATGTCATTAGTCGGAATAGGCATGGCGAAAAGTGGGTATCCTCTTTGCACTTGAGCCTACTTCTTTGGGTATAAAGATCATGAAAGATGTAATTAGTTGTTGGTCCACAATCCACAAGTGTAGTGGCGGCTGTGTAAGCGGTAATGAACTGTGATTGATCCTTAGGCTTGGCAATTATTAAATTGTGTCAATTTTATACTAAAACTAGAGATAAAATGTCGTTATAAACAATTGAGGACTTACCTTACTATATGTTCATGGTAGGACATTTATATCCGCTGAGATAGTGACCACCGTATCGAGGTGTAAACCAGTCATAGTGGCCCACAAGTGTGAATCGTTCCGGGATCAACCTGTGTATTACCGATCTCAAACAGGCCGGCAAAATTGTGGCGACTGGCGAGGTGTAATCATATCTCATCAGGTGCAGTGGAGTCACTTGATTAGTTGAATGATCCTATTAGTTAAAATAATCAGAAGAGAAGCAAATAGAAATCTCTAGTGTGTAATGTAGACATGGTCACATATTTAACTAATAGCTTTTGCATGCGACTCAAAAATATTTTCCAGGATAGAGATTTTCCCGCGATAAAAAGGAGCTAAAAGCAGTCAGGAGTAATATAACAATAATATCAGCCCTGTATTTATATTCTGTCCCACCGTTGGGCACGGGCCACCTCTACTACTGAGAGGGATTAGGCCTTAGTCCACCACGCTGGCCTAGTGCGGATTAGTAGACTTCACACACCCTCGAAATTCCTATAGAGACCTTATCAGGTATACAGGTTTCCTTACGATGTTTTTCTTCACCGTTAAAGCAAGCTATAATTCATAAAGTATTCAGGAGTACCGAAGCTTCGTATTTTAAATCGGTTTAGTAGATCCTGAGATAAGCGCGTTTAAACAAACAAACTCCTGTATATAATAGTATAGATATAATTTTCGCTAAGTAGACCCACACAGAAGTCTTGAGGTAACATAACACGAGTCCTCGCGGGAGTTGTAACATTATAGAACTTACGAAAACAAACAAAGTCGCTTTCCAAGATCTATACTAAGGGTTCCTGTGGACCTCTCCCTCTCAACATAAGTTGTTACTTAAACTAAATCAACTCCCTTGACGTTTGAGTTCGAAAGAAAAATATACTTATAATTTTGACACTTTTGCCTTATTGAGGTGCTACTTCTACTTATAGCTTCGCCCCCGTGGGGTGTCCCTGAAATAAATATCCAAAAGAAAATGTATTTTGTTAATAAATAAAAAATTACATGTATAATATGGTTTTAAATTACATGCGAAAATCATGTTGATCTGTCACTCCCTGTGCGTAAAGCAACAGTTCCGCATTTTTCAATATTAGTAGTAGATAGCAGTGGTAAGAAAAACTGCTTTCTAATAATTTAATCAAAGAAGTGGTTAAAACATTAATATACTACTTTAAAATAATAAAGAATTATCGCTAAACGACAATAATAGTTCTTCAAACCACGATATAAATATGGACAAAAAAGCAAACTTTTACAACAGACAAATGAAAAACGTAACAATGCAATAACAAAAGAATGAAAGGATCAAAAGAAAACTAGAAAAGCATCCACTTCGAAGTGCTGAAGAGCATTTGCATTTAGCGCAGAGAGCTGTGTTCTTTACGGGAACCTTTCTTAGATTGTTTGAGACAATTTGCTTGGTAATGACCGCTTTAGGAGGATATCTCTAGAGACTCTATTCAAAATGCATGCATATTATTTTATTTAGCTATTCTAGTAGACATAACACTAAAATAACAGTAATTTATTATTATATCCTACGTCCACTATGAATCTATGACCTTTGGAGGGTAGGTATTACGCAGTTCAAAGTCTAATCTTAGACTCTTTTAATCCAATTACTGGTTCTAGTTGAAGGTTGCTTTGCCTAATAGGAAGATTCTTACATCGTTAAGGACGCCATTATTGGCCCTTATTTTGAAACGTGTACCTACCTACCTACCTACTTCCTTTGGAATATTTGTACGACTTACTTATTTTGTGGATATTTCATTGTAAAATCGAGACAGTGTAGTTTACTTATGTTGAACTTTTTATTTTAATACTTTGCAAAATATTCTTTTTATAGTTTCTGGACAGAGGTGGAACGTATAAGTTATACTATAAGTATTTTAGTTTCAGTAAAGCGTTTCTCAAAGAAGGCATTCGAAACCACTATTGTTCCCGGATTAAGCCCGATTTGCGAGCATTCGTTTGACGATAAAACACCCTTTACCTTTCAAAACGAATCGGAATAGGTAAACTTAATGTAGGTTTGTTAAATAAAGTACCGGCGTTTAGTCGCTGGATTTTTAACGCGAAAATACACACGATTTTGTGCGCCTTTCCTCTAAAAATATTTTTTCATTAATACGTTTTTTTTTCTGGTAAGTTATCATTTTATTTTAATCTTTAGGTTTATTACAAAACAAATGTACCTATATCCAATTTCATTTTTCTATAAGTAGTAGTGACACAAATACATAAAGTATAAATACCTTATGTATTTGTTTCAAATTATTGGGATTACTTACATGAAATTTTCGCTTAGCCCCCAACCCACACTACATAAAAATTTGAGATCTCTCTCCAAATTGAAACCTGTCAATTCCCTTGGAAATTGCTAAATATTCCACCACAATTTCTTTGCGTTTCGGAAAAGATCCAAAAAAAAATCCAATTTTTTAAAGAAGTTCCTTTATTTCCCAACGTGGACTATACTTTCTATATCGTTACTGACAGTTACATAAGTAATACAAGTTGCTAACTAATTCTATTCAGCAATCCGAATATCCCAGGCTTTGATTCCGACAACGAAGCAAACTGTCTGGAACTAAGTGTCCAGGGCCATCACAACTTTATTGGCAACTGTATTCAATGTCGTAACTAGGTGCCGTAGTGTTCAGGAGGCCTAGAAATTTCTATATAGTTTCTTTTACTGATATTTGGTTTTACTTATAAAAAATTCGCAAAGCTATTCTTAAAACACAAAGTTTACTCGATCAGCTGTAAATCAACCCGCCATCTTGCCTATTAATTAGGTTTAAACTAGGAACCGGTGATGTTTTTGACAGCTATTTAAGCAATTCTTAATCAACTTTTACGCTAAAATAAGTTTAAAGTAAGAGTGATTGTGTGAGGAAAGTATGTAACATTGGAAAATTCGAATAAATCTCTAAATTCTTATCAGAGGGGACGTGTTCGTATAACCCTATTTCTGTCGACTTTCCTTTGCGTAAAATTTTATTATTATAAGAACGATTTGCGGGGCGCATTTGCGCACATTAGTACCTATATGTCAGGTTTCCTTTCGAAAAATTTCACCTTCCGCCACAAATTGTTATCTCGAAAGAAATAAAGTTTGTCTTTAATGTGTTTAAGTTAGTGAATTTATTTTAAATTTCGCGAGTGCAGTTGTAAATCTTAATTTCAAAATAAAATATTGTAAATTATATTTCTGCTTTGTTCTTTGTAGTTTCACGCAGATGTTTGCGTTTATGCCTGTTATAACTTGTTAGCTATAATAGAAAGCAATTAGTAAATTACATTTTAATCCATAATGAGCATTTAACAATTTAACTTATGAATTAATATACCCTGACAGTATACAAGGTCTAAGGTTTATTAATTGGATTATCGTTTACTGATGACGTCAAAAATGATATTGGCTGACTTATCACGAAATTACGTTGTAATGTTTGGTTTTAAAGCAAATAATAAAAAGATTATTGTGAAATAATCTGTTAATGATTTCTGTTTATATGACATAGGCACAAGATACATGAAACGATTAATTCATTTCGAAGAAAATTCGTCATTTCACTTCTGATGAAATTATAATGGTAAGTTAGGTGAGATGGTGTTATTTTTAATTTTATTGTGACTTCTTCTTGTTTACAGGTTATTGGTGACCTTTTGGGGCTAGATTCGGTCTGTGAAAATACTGATCTATTATTATGGCACTAAGAGCTAATTTTCAAGAATTCATTAAAAATTACCCATCAAATAAATTTTAACGCGTCAGAATGTTGTTTTTTCGTGATTTAATTCACGTCTCCGTCGTTATTATTCAAACAACCGTGACTAAAGAGTGTGTAAGTGCGTGAAGTGTTCATTTATCAAAAAAATCGTGATGCCGGTATAGTGGTCCCCATTCCTTAGGGATTTTATAAATTCCAATATTTATATCCCTGTAAGATATATTTTAAATTCAAAACGATCTAGAAATAATAGAAAGTCGTTTTGAAAAGTCGAAGGAACAAATCGTTACATTTTACTGTTTATGTTTTCGACGAGGGCTGTGATTTATTTTTCCAACCACGAAACATTGTTATCTCGTGTTTATTTTGAAAATACAAAGTGTATTTTGTACCAAGAAATATCTGATACAGAAAAGCTTTGTTATATTTTATTACTAGCTTTTGCCCACGGGTTCGCCCGCGTGATAAAGATTTTCCGGGCTAAAGATTCTTTTATAAAAGTCATGCTATATATTTTCCGGGATAGAAATTTTTCAATGTTCTTTGCAGGGCCTTAAACTATCTCGATACCAAATTTTATTTAAGTCCGTTGGGTAGTTTTGAGTTTAACGCGTGCAACAGGCAGACAGATGCAGCAGGGACTGTTTTATAATATATTTTTTAGAACTTTTTAAGAGAAGCAATTCCGTCATATATATTTGTTTCGTAACTTTTGCCGTTTACACAGAGCATGCAACGGAAGCTCTCAAAAGAAAAATAAAGTCCCCGTTGTTGCAACATTTTTTATTGATGCTCCGCTCCCATTGGTCATAGCGTGATGATATAGCGTGAAGATTTTTTCAATTCGCACCGGAAGTTCCTGAGATTAGCGCGTTCAAACAAACAAACTCTTCAATTTTATATAATAGTATATATTATAATGTGTTTTACAATATCCTTTAATGTACAGAATTAGATGATGTATAAAATATGTACAACATATATGATACAAGTTAAGTGTAACTTTTACATATCTACCTTGAAATATAATATACGTAATATTTCCTTTTTTTCAGCGTGTAATCATTGATTATAATCGAAGTAGTGTTCTGCGTCTGAATAATATCCGCCCTGTGTTTTATACTATCCCAAAGATTCGCACGGGCCTCCACTACTACTGAGATGGTTTAGGCCTTATTCTACCACCATGCTCTAGTACGGATTGTCAATTTCTCAGGTGTTTTCCTCACAATGTTCACTGTTAAAGTAAGCGATAATTCACAAATAATACATAAATAACTTTAAAAAGTCAGAAGTGTTGCCTTAAGGTTTAAACCTACGGACATTCGTCTCGGTAGTCCGTTTGACGCCCAATTAGACTATCGCCACTATATTTAAATTTTGATCAATAATCTTTATATTTAAGAAATAAAATGGTTTTGACATATAGTTAGACTTAAATTAATGTTTATTTCATGTCTCAGCTATAAACAGTGATATCACATACATTAAAATACAATTGAAATATATTAGTAATCATTAATCTACTTTACAAATACCGTTAACCTAATTATTATCCATCTTATCCTGGATCCAGCTCTTGAAGTAGTACACCCTGGAGTAGACGTCGGGATACCCTCGCGCACACGGCATGCCCCAGGATACCACACCGACTAACCTGTCGTTTTCCACTAGAGGTCCGCCGGAGTCACCCTAAAATGCAAAAAAATTATGCAAATAGCATTAGCTTTATTTCGAACAAAGATCCAATGATTTTTACAAACATTTACATATATATTATTAGTAAAATATATATCATCCTCGTAGAATTGGAATATTAATAATAAAATAATAATATTAGCCTTGTATTATATACTGTCCCAGTGCTGGGCACCAGCCTCCTCTACTACTGAGAAGGATAAAGCCTTAATCCACCATGCTATCGCCGCAATTGTAGTATTAGAAGGATTTAATACGTTGGTTTTGGAATTAAGCTATACTGCCTATTGTACTTATTTTGGTATAATATTAAAAAGAAAAATATCTCTGTTTCCTGCTTTTTAGTATGATTAGTGTTTCAATTTAATATTTATTACCTATCAATGATTCACAATAGATTATAATGGAATATGAAATCCAATCAAAGCTATGTACTGTCTATAGATGGATCTTCGTAAACCCCTATTGAAATTGATAATAGCTGACGTCTTTGCGCTAATTGAAAACATTATATGACGAATGGAACTGTGATCCCAATAATGCGCCATCTAAGAGATGTATTATAGAATACTGTGGGAGTGTGTTCTATATGCTAGAAATAACTAGATGGTGACTGTGGCTTCGTATCTTTGTGTATAAAGATTATGAATAAAACAATAAGACTTGATTTCTTTGCGGTAGTTTTGGACGATGCGTGCATATGGATAGCTTTAGGTATTGTTTATTTTATAACAGCCAGTATTCGAGAATGTTCTACTTTATCCACGAGTTATTTTGTACACTTTCTAACACATAATATAGTAGCGCAAAATTTTTATTTTCAACTAACGCCATGCTATACAAATATAAGCCGTCAGCTAACACTTATGCAATTGCATTGCATTATTTAAAATTATCATTTTTATATACATATTTTTTCACAAAATATACCACTTTTACTGTGATCATCATTATCTGAATTCAAAATAATACTTACATGGCAAGCGCCTTCTCCAGCCTTTGTAAGCGTACAGATCTCCGAGGGGAACACCGGGTTGATCGTGCTATACGCTGCCTGGCATTCTTCCACGCTCAGCGCCGTTAGGTTGATTATCTGTAGCTGCGTTGGGTATATACCTGGATACTGGAAAATATACTTTGTTAAGATTGGAGCTGATGGTAAATTATCAATATTTAGTATAGAGTCGTGGTATTTTACATAACTTTTTTAATCAAAATTCTAAACGGACTACAGTTAAACTATTATACCGTCTACACGCTTCAAAGTTCAGTTTTATATCTGATATTAAAGATCAATTTCATAGTTTGTACACTTTTGATACTTGAAATTATTTTAGTTAATCTTAGTAATGCTTTAACTGCTTAAGACGATCGTGTCACTTTTCTCTTGCGGTTTACTAGTTTACTTACAGAAAGTCTGCCCCATCCACTTAGCACGACATCAGCACCGGCATATGTATCCTCATCAGGCAGTTGAATTGGCTGAACTCTGTCTTTGAACTCGATGTCGCTGGTGACTTTGATAACGCTGACGTCATTGCTGATCTGAACGCTGTCGTAGCCTTCATGAATGATGATGATTTCGACGGAGTACCGGTCTCCGCCGACGAGGAGGTTGTTGGTGCCAACCACGACTTTGATCGAGCTCTTAGATTGTCTGGTAGGCAGGTAATAATTACAGAGGTCAGAGAAAATAAGTATCTAGAAGTTCTAAGATTATATAGAGCGGACATTGGGAATATTGTCATACAAAAATTTTGCGCTTATGTGATGGTTACTCAAACTACCGTGAAATAGCAAAACATCAATGTAAAACAGTTCATATTTTTTCTATAATATGATTTGAACGTTTTTAATGCGAATACTAGCATATTTTTTTCAAATATATTATTTTTGTATTAATATCTAAGGACGCTGTGACATCGTGTTATACGGATATTTCAAATAAAACAGCGACTTATTACCAATTGTTAATAACTATTGGAGCAAAAATTTGGTCCTGATGGCCAAACTAACTATATATATAGTTTAATGTCTTTGGTATCAACAGTATTTGTGATTAAATTATTTGTAATTTCATTTATAAGTAGATAGAATATTAGTTTCAAAAATACATTGTAACGAAGGCATATGAATAATACATAGGTTGCAACTAACTTAGGCATAATTTAACTAATGCTAAAACTAGAAATACCTTAGTGTTTGTTCAAATTTCCATATTGCAATTAGCATACCTAGACAGTAATTATGCTGTCAAACATAATATTATACTAAGTATTGTTCGCGGTCTAAATGTGCGCAAAATTTCATCCAAATTCTTTCACCTATTTCTGAGTTTACTACTAACAAACATTCAAACATTTTCACAAACTTTCCCATTTATAGTACTAGTAAGATTTTATTTAGAAATCAACGAAATCAAGACGTTCAACACAATTATATTCAACATTAATATCTACATACCCAACAGTACAGTGTGCAGCGGTCAACACCCATCGATTGTTTAGGACGGAGCCTCCACAAAAATGAGAATTTAATACATTGCGTAGGGAAGCTTGGTACGGGACCCGACCATCAGGCGCTGTAGAACCGCCCACAATGCGAGGCCCTGGACCCTGTTCATCCAACTGTGGTAAGATGAATGCTGGAAAATAGTTTATTGTTTAGCTTTTTTTTTATAATGTCGAACCAAAGGTTTTATTATTTTAAATCTTTATGGAATAAGTGCGGATCGGGTGCATTTTTTCAAAGCGAAATGACTGTCTATTGAAGCTTCCCAAAAATTACAAAAATTCGTTGTTTATATTTACCTCTGTTTTCTAGAGCTAAAATACAAACCAAGAAGACAGCGTGTCTGAACATTGTTAAAGTAAACAAGTAAACGTAAAATCGCAACCACTTCTACAATTTGGTAGCGAACGATATCCTTTTATAGTTATTTCAATATTATCTAACTGCTTGACATCAAGTGAGATATAACACTCTCCAGTGGAATGAACTCGAGAGGAAAGACCTTCGTGTCGCTTTAAAGTTTCGTTCACATCGCACCTACGGAACCGGGAATCTGTGTATATTTACATATAAACGATCTTTATGTATGCCACATAGCTTATCTCGAATGCCCTTTAGTTTTATAATGATAGGAACCTTTTCAGTAGATACGCGCGTGATTGTGAAATATTTTTGATGAGATTTGATTTATATAAGTTCGTATTTGTGTTAATTTAATATTTTGCAGAAGATCAAATTTAAAATCATGATAATCTTATTTTTAACTTCCCTGAATAGTTTAAATGTAAATTGATCCTTAGTTTTTAGTAGCGATGAAGATCAGTTCAACGTCTAGAGAATTAATTTTCAGAAGTGATAAACTGACATTACACAAGACAATAAAATACGCTATTTTCTTTGCCTTTCATAAAACTCGAGATAGTTTATGAAGAATAAAATATGGCTCCGCTTTACGACAAACAGCAGGGAGCGGCACTAACTTTGAATAAAACTGATTTTATACTGAAGTGGATCGAATGGTATTATTATGTTCTGTTGAATACTGAATGTGAAGAAGGGCTGAATTTGCGAACATGTCGATGTTGAGATGCACTGGTTGATGTCGTAAAACGATTTCTAGCTTGTACCCAGACAGTAAAAGAGTTGACGACCGACAAAGAGCCAAAACTTTTATAATAAAAGACGAATCAAACTTCGGCTGATTACAAATTTTCATGTACAATAAAGAAGTTTATTTTATTAATGTTAAGATTATATTGTTCACACGTGAAGTGAATGAACCTAAATAAGTCTATCTTGTTCCGCATTTAGTGATACTATGACCGATAACACATTTATAAGATGGTTGGTACGGCTTGGAAAATAATCCAGGAATTTCTTTGAATATGGAATCACAATGAAAAAATTATGAAATAAAGATGCTAACAGTTTCTATAAGCATAAAAATGTTAATAGACTAAATAACTGTCAAAATTCTAGGTAGAAGTCATTTTCAGCACTAATGCTTTAATAAAAAAAAATGCCTATCCCATATGCACTTAATCTATTGGGAGTAAATATTTCAATATATGCGAAAGTTTCAATTTCATTAAAACTTTCCGAGTTCTTTCGATTAGATACTCGTAAGTGCGCGTGGATAAGTTATAGCACTTTATCAGCATTGAGTTAAACTCAAAATTGCATATTACGCTTTATCCAGAATTAAATGGAACTAGTACAAGGCTGTATGCATAAACCTTGGTTTGAGTTTAATCTTATCTAAGTAATTATTATGACAGGCGGCTGAAGCGACCTTAAATAATCATTTATTAATATTAGTTTTTATTAACTTATTTAGATACAGCTTTATTAAGAGTTGTGCCTGTAGAGCAGTATCTCACCCCTTTGTCGGATATAAAATACAATCCAATATCAATTATTTACGACAAACAATGGTCAAGTGTTTTAGCTAAACTACCTATGCCATTTTATTACTTAGAATGTGTTTAACTTGAACTCTATCACAAATCAATAGAGTTGATGTTAGCGTAACAGATAAAATTTACGAGGCAAACCGCAGCAAGTGACTCTTGAAATGTGTGCTAATATAATATTGAACTTTGTCTTTCATAATTAAACGCACAATCAATAAATAAATAACTCATGGTGGTGTGATGTTTATTTACTATTGTTAATATTAAGACTACATAGTTGTTATTTATACTTTTTAATTAGTTTTTTTACTTTAAAGTTTTTTGAGATTTTTAAAGGCATTTTGCCAATTTTACTTTTTGTTTGTTGCTGTCGTGAGTTGTTATTTTTTTAAAGTATGTTGGTAATCCTCATTATAATGGTACTGTTATTATATTCTTAATACTTTTAAATACTTATTTATTAATAGAGTCAGTATTAGTTATTTTATTACCTTTTTCTATTACCTGTAATTTTAACACCTAAGTCAACATGTAATAATAATAATAACATGGACTCGGCAATACAAATAATAAAGGAATCGTTGAACTGAAAAGTCAAATATACGAATTGAATTGTAGGGAATGCCCACTTAACGTAATCATGCTCAATGACTGTCATAATAAATACTCGTAGGTAGATAAGCAAATTGCTTGTAGTACTGAGATATTAAACGACTCACGTGCTACAGATTTACTTAAGACCCTTCCTTTAGCGAATGATCTTGAGAATTCGTTCTATATATTTACGGTGCACATATTTTATGGGTGGGAACGTGCAAAGATTTACGAGTAAATGCTTTAAAAATAAAATTTAAGTCTTATTGAAAATTTTAGTCGACTAATATTTTTCTTATTAAATTGTCTATCTAATGGTATTGGTTGCAAATTATTGTCTACTTCAGGAGGAGATGCATGGAATCAGTATTTGTTTTCGGATCCGCAAGCAAATGCTACTCTTCTATAAAGTTGGTTCGTATTTGAAATAGGATTTCTTTTTGATAATGATTAGAAATAGTAAGTCCAATTTTGATTAAGTTAGATAAGTTTTGCAATTCGTAGCTTGTGTCTGATTACTGCAATAGCTAATAAGATCTGCAAGGTACAAGGTACTTTAAACAAAGTTTTAAAGAATTTCGTATTACATGCGAGTACCTTACTTAAGTACATATTGATTTTATTCGCGTATAAACAACTTTCCAGGCGTCCCTTGTCAGATATAACAAAATGAAATCATTAATATACCTATATAACATGCATGTGTTGATCATACTTTCCTGAATAAATTATTCGCAGAAATGAAATACCAACCGTCACAGAACCAGCCGCCGCAAATGTTCAATAAAGATTTTCAACATCCATAAAATTTTTAATCAGGTCGCCAAAATGTACGTTGAGATTTATGGAAATGCAAGAAATTATTCATCATGAAACATACTAGCCATCATTGCGTATGGCGTATTTAATCTTTGCTCATAATAAAATTCGCGTACCTATCTAAAAATGCGCGTTGTTTCATAAAAAGCGCCTTTTATTCCCAAAAATCAATAACTAATCAGTATTCAAATAAATAGTAATATAACTGTATCAATAGCGATTGCGAGAAACTGTCGAAGCGTAAAAGTAAATGAAAGAAAGCATTTCAGCGTTAAGATCAGATCTTCCGAATGGCTGGCCAGCGCGACGGCGATCGTTTGTAATTATATCTATGTCATGGTTTTCAATAAGAAAAAAAAAATTGTCCAATAGACAGACTGTTTGGATTTGCGTTTGAAATTCAAAGTACCGATGTGGATATGTTTGGCAATAATTATAATTTAAATTAAGGCTGGCAAACTAAAATATTGGTAATTAATACCACACATGATTATGATACCAGAACTACGGATGCGATGCTGCGACCTAGCAGGTTAAATGGCGCCCAACGCGTGATTCCAATAAGCAGTATAATTTATTATTACGCTCATTTCTATCGTTTATGTAGCTTTTTTCATCTTCATTAAGGTCCAAAATTCCCGTACGACACTATGCAGAGTTTAGGGCTCTTGGTAACAACATATTTTCAATGCGCTATTTTTAGTTTCGGATGCCTCGGAGGGTTTGAATTTTCCACGGACGCAGCCTTTTCAAGTGGTCGGTTACGGTCCGGAGTTATTGGAGTTTAAAAGGTTACAAAGTGAGACAATAGGGCGGTATAGCGAGTGATTCAGCTTGTTTTAATGCCTTCTTAATAGCCTCCAGCGTCCTTGATGCGTAGATTTTGGACAAAACGGTTTTGGAATATTTCGTCTATATCATATATCTTTGTTAGCTTTAAGTCATGTGAGTATTCACAAAAAAATTACCTAATTTAATAAATAAATTGACCTGAAATGTACTGCTACTTTTTCTCAACACCCTAAATAATCAGTGAACCCTGTAAGCTTTCTAAGGTTCTATAAGGGGTTTGTACGCGGATACGCTCACTTGCGAGGCTTATACGGAAAAAGAATCCATTCGGAACTCTATCAAGATGAAAATATGAGAACATAACCTAAACTTACATTGTATTTTTAATAATTGATTTTAGTCTTTTGATTTTTTAGTGTTTTCAGGCAACGGTGGCTATTTTCGGCAGCACAAAAAAATCGAATAAAATTATAGGATCACTTTCAAATTCAATGCCAAAAACCTTAAAAAAACATTCAAAAATTTTATAACGTCTTTTTGACTGATTAATCGAATTGGCGCTATACGGTGAAGCTGGTGTGTTAATAAACACGTTAAAATAATATTTGCATAGGACCGGGCTCCATTAGCCGGCACACGAATGGCGGCGATACGCCACTGTCAATATTTCCCGCCTTTTTGCTTCAAAGTATAGGTGTGTGTAAAATTTTGCTCTTTTTACAAAATAATTATTTAGTTTTAATTACAAGTTTTTTTTTCGTTTCTCAGTTATTGATATGTTTAGCTAATTATTTGATTTAAAACAGTTATCTTTCTATCTGTGCCAAGCCACTCAGTAGAGGCAGGTATGTTCCTATTTAAAGGATATTTTAGCTCATGTAATCGCTGGGCAATATTCAAGAGTTTACATCTAATGTCTCAGGATTGCGAGCGACCTAATATTAGCAGCGAATAGCCACGCAGTATTTAGCGTGTAATATATTGAAAAAGATTGATGTAAATAGCAAACATATTTGCTTTGGTAAAAATATAATCACGTGCTTCTCATCAACTACAGTCAAGAACAACCTACTAAAAACAAAACTTCACGTCAATAAAAGAATTATTTATAAGAAAAAATCTTTTCTATAACAAAACGGCTAGCTTCAATTTACACATATAGTTTGAATTCTTGTATAATATTTCTAGACAGACATACTGCTTACCACGCGATTAACTTGCTTTTCTAGTCATTCATCATTAGTCTTTGGAAGTCCACTGTTGAAGCTAGGCATTCCCTAAATATATCTAGACCAAACAGTGAGCTCGCATCCAGCGTATTCTTGCCACCATTACGAGGCCATTCAGTAAATTAAGAAAGAAATTTAACAACGTATCAACAATACTCATATCTAGAAATAGCTGTGAGTATATTGAAAGGCCGTACAGGCCAGACACAAGTAAACGTTCATAAAGATATCGCGCAATACAGCTGAGTGCGAAGTGGTGTTCCGCCCTCGAGAAATAACGTGTAAACAAACATGGAGCCCGGCGGGGCGTCTGAGTTGCTGGCCAGGGACAGATTCTGCAGTGATGGGATTCATTATTTAAAACTAGTTGTTGCTGTCGATTCTGCTTGGGTACACTCCGTTAACGGGTTGAAAGGCCTACAGCACTTATGGATAATGTATATAGCTATTAGTGAAAAAAAAAATATGTTTTCTAACAGCGAAAAACTTCAGTTTTAAGTAATTAGAATGTATTGTAAAAACACGACGGTGTTTTAATACTATGCAGCTACAAGGATTTTTTAGTAAGTTGAACGCAAGAGATAGGCATGGGCAACCATAATGATATACAAGTGTATATTCCTATTCAAAATATTAAGAAAACGTTTGTTAGTAAATAAGTTGCTTTAATATTAAAGTAGGATTCTTTGAAAATTTCCAATAATTACTAACACTCAAGAAGAGGTTTTGAGAGTGTATTACTTATGCATAGCTTATGCAACAATGAGTTGCTGTCAAAGTTAGACGTTTAGATACGAAGATATTCAAATTTAACGACGTTCGTTGAGTTGAATAACAAACTTTGTCACGCAGGCGAAGTCGCTGGGAAAAGCTATAAATAATTATAATCAGTATGTAGCCATTGCCATTTGTCTCACGGCTCGGAACCAACGAATTTTAATTGTGTATTTCACTAGATGTTAAAGTTTATAACAACTCTAGCCTTTCCTTTCCTCTCATATGAAAAATCTGTCTTAGATTCAACGTCACCCTATGTACTATTCCCGAATGAAATGCTGCTCATTTATAATACAGGACTTGATTGATCGTGAGTCAATTTCATCCAAGTTTATTAAGCGTTTTATCGTGTATATTTATAACGTTTCTATAAGAGAACTTGTACCATCGGCTTACTAACAACTACATTTTTGCTATTTCCAATATCATTATTTAGCTGTAAGTTTTTCATGCACATTTAATATAAAACTTTTGATAAGAAGCAATTGAGATTCCCGACATTGTAATTTGTGTCCGATATAGCAAGATTCGGCCCCTAATCACATCATCGGTACGGATGAGAGAACGCATCACAAAATTTGTATATTAGTTGCACGGCTCTGCCAAACCGTTCCAATAAAGGCGTGCCGTTCTGTTTAATAAAACATTTTTGCACGATTGTTAGAAATACAAACGTTGATTAAATTTTCTTCATTATTAACAATACAGGAAAAGTTACTTCATTCTTATTCATTAACAATACAGGAAAAGTTACTTGTGTTGTAACAATGCGCTGTGTACAAAAGAAATGATAAATATCACCAGTTTCTCTTAAGCGTTTGTTAACTAATCTCGTTTTAGAAAACAGTATAATTATTTTAACTAGTTTTCCTTACTGTATTATTATCAAATTAAATAAAACTTCTACATTTTTTCTTCTACAATTTCAGAAAGGAGTATTCGTAAAGTAGATTTTATTTCACCTTTAAATGTATCCTTTTGAAGATTTTCAAAGAATTAAAAAGATAAAACTATTGCATACCTAAAAAACTAACTTCGGTACTGTTTGCCGAAATTAAACGTAGTTTTATAGCTACTACTCTATGTAAATATACGCATATAAACACATAAAACGGTACAGTACATAAAATGCTGCCTAAATGTTCTTTTCTTCGGGCCTCAATTAAGGTGAGATTTAGGTTTTATTTCCATGCTTCACTTCATTGCGCAATAGCTTGTAAAAAAGGAATAATGTGTTTCTGTTTGTCTCCAGTCAGGATGTTTCATTATAATAATGGGTGTGTTTCGTTTACTTTTTAGAAAGGCCACCTTGTTTCATACCTTTGTCTTGTAGAAGACACTTAATTCTTAATACAAAGTCCAATTTTCTTCATTACGAGATCAACACTGCAATAAAGATGATATGTAAAAGCACGGATATTATTTGGAATAATTTGAATACTTAACATGGGATTCGATCGCATAACCTCATAAATCATTATTGTTGACCAAATTAGGCTAGGATTAAACTAATACATTATGCGGTAAACGAATAATATTAAATCTGAATAAAGTATAGCACAACCAGGGAAATAAGAAACTTCGTTATGTAAAATTTGGAAATCATTTCTTATGTCTACTGACAACGTTAACTTTAAAATGGAAAGTAGTATGGCGCTCTCAAAGCATATTTTTTATCCGTGTCAACTTGTTGCACCAAAATCAATAATCAAAAGGGCGGCAGCGAGCGAGGCGAAACGAAGAATTGAATACTTACTAAAATATTGTATTTTTGTTAAAACACCTGTTATTATAGTTATTAGTCAAACAATTTAATTGTATGAACACTCAACTTCATGCTTATTGTATGAATAAAATATTGACAGCTGGCATTTTGATTTTTGTGTTGTACAAGTTAATGACGTGTGTGCGGTGCCTAGTTCAACATACTTTGCCAAAGTAAGGAGTAACGTGCCACGTCAGGTCACGGATATGGCACAAATCCATTTGTTTGTTCTCGCGATGTTGTGGACAACTTTATTACAAGAAATACGTTTCTACGGTTGTACAATATAAAAGTTTTTTAATTGCTTTGATATTTATTAAGAACCCAATCGAAGAATAACCTATTTTTTTTGTTTCTGAAAGACAACGCAGCGATAAAACATTAATATTTCAGTATTGGTTAAGAGAATAATCTTACCGAACTAAAATTCTAATTTATTGAAATAGATGGCGTTGCCGTTGTGCAAATAGCACAGGTAGCACAGTGATTTTGAGACCTTTGTACTTTAATCAACAATACACTGGTGGTATTGTCGATCGGAGCCTTTGTAACAAGAAAGGCAATTCAAGCGGGCGATGCCGCGAGCAACACTACAATCCCTTTATAGATATTGTCAAATCATAATATTAGTATTCACTCGATATTTGGGTGCTATAATTACTTTTTTGACAACCTTCATGCCTGTAGTTATGTAAGAGGGTAAGTGTTTTTTTCATTATTTTCGTCAAAACATCTTGTAAAAGATGTTCTTTTTACCAGAAGGATCATTTCCTACTTTAATTAAGTGAATATATGGACAGATATATATTTTTTTTAATTTTAAAAAATCCAAATAAATCCCAAGACTTTATTACTTATCTAGGTACCAGTAAAAAAAGATGATGTAATGAAAAGAAGTTATTGCTTATATAAAGAAAACTGTAAACAAAAAATTACGTGATGTAAAATGGGTGACTTCACTCCCAAGTTCCAAATACTACAATAGATATTAAGTTTGAAATATTCTTTATCTACCTGGAACTTGATTTCAATATAGAGACTTAAAATGCTGGTTTCTGTTTGTGTTCTCATCAGATCTTTGTAGAACATCGCTTACGCCTATAGAATTACTAAAGTATAAAGTCATTATCATATTGCGGTGAAGTGTGCGGCAAATTATACTTTCTACAACCTTTAACTTCAAGTTCTAGAAGTCTTCAAACCGAAACGCGCTGCGTCGTGCCTCCATGGGCCTTTCATGACCAAGTAGCGTTTATTTTATTTAACCCGCAACAAAGTATTTTCTTTTATCCGTTTTTAAATTCCAGCACCAGGATAAATACTTTCTAACATCTGATTAGTTACAAGAATAGTTTAGACGGAAGCTGGAAAACCTGTTGTTCAATGATGATTGTTTTATATCGTTCTAGTCTATGCATTTCCGACATGAAATGTTCGTTTTATAGGTAAAATGCATTGTTCTTCAAACACAATATAAACTTCTGGATAAAGTAGGACATGTCTTTAATAAATCACATCCAAGACAATGCATAAGTGAAATCGCACGCCAACATTAGTTTATGTATAAAATATTTACACAAATTGCGAATATTTTCAATATTTGCCGTGTTTTATCTTTGTGTAGCAAGCTCGGTGACCTTTTGTGATTTTATATTGTCTTCGTGTTTAGGGTAACTTAGATTGAACAGTAAAACCTTAGTAAAAGTATTATTAGAAATCTTAATATATTTTATTTATATCGATGTTGTGTCATAAAATTTTACGCATCAATTAAATAGGTCCGCTGTTTTAGGTGACCACCCCGTCTTTCCCACCAAAACGGTGCGATTTAAACTGTACTTTTAAGCTATCTTCTCGAATTTTCTAAAACAAACTATTTCTACAATATGTTAGTTTAACTTTGGTAGTTTCATATTTTTATTATGTGGATATTATATCGTTAATACTATAATAAAAATGCTAGTAAAATTTAAGGCTTTGTGCATCTTCTCTTAAAGTACACATAATTTTAATTCGCAACCCACATTATATCAATATAAGATCTAGATAATTTAATAGGGAATATTTCGGTGGTAAAATTTAGAAAGACCTAATATGTATTTATTTCGTAAGTCTTTGTATATTTTATATTTCATTTCATATTTTTATATTTCTACTGTAACTCGTGCACCGAAAATGTACGGATCAAATTCTCAAGGCCGTTTGCTCGGGGGAGTGTCTTAACAACGTGTAGAAATAAGCTTTTAGGTACCAGTTCGGTTTCGATTGTACACGATAATTTGCTAAATGATTATCTGATTTTGAATATTCTGTCATTAATAGGAAGTTGTAGCTCCAAGTACTACAGCGCCACAAGGTGGTCGAAGCAACGGGCATAATAAAGTAAGAGAAAGATAGTAAGATATAAAAACATCAATAACAATTTGAACATCTTACAAGACTTACAAATTGTATTTTCGTTTCAGCAAATGTTATTTGATTGTGTAAAAAATATTATAATCAAAATGCTATGGAACTCCCGATCCATGAGTTGCGCTAACGTGGCTGTTTTTTTATAAAAAAAATACTTAAAGTTTTTAAGTAGTTATCTCAAGTTTGTAACTATTGAAAACACGCTGTATAAAAGACGAGACTTCAAGATCAAGACAACCTTTGTATGGAAATTTGAAACTTTTTACAGCTTTATTAGTTTTTTAATCTGTATAACTTCAAGATTCGTAGATATATAGAAAAAACGACAAAGTTATATTAAGTTGTAAAAAGTTACTTTTTACTTATGATTTTCTATTCTTATTGTAGAAATTCGATATTTATTTTAAATTATAATTGTAAATACAGCTACATATCTTCATCAATCCCTTCATTGATATTCTTGGTACTTACGTAGTATCCCGTGATATCTTTGGTTCCATTGTCAAGGGTAACATATGTGTAAGGCTTTCTATTAAAAAAACTTATCCTATAATTACGTCTACCGCTAGGATATATCATTTCCATATTTTTTTATGATGGGCCCGGCAAAGTGACCCCCTGCAGCTGATGATAAGTGAAGTTGGGTTCAATAGAATGTCGAGAAATGATTACCCCTAGACAGTCGACACAATTATGCCGACCTGTTGGAACCGGATATACACAGGCTGATCCCGGAACGAGACACATTTACGTGGGCCACTGTAGTGGGTTTTAACACCTTGTGTACGGTGGTCGCTATCCGGCGGATATAAAACATATACTACCGCCAGCAATTTTTTTTCCATTACGGTTAATGATAGCCTAGTTGGGTGTGGAACGTCCTGCCAAGACGAATGTCTGCAGGTTCAAATCCCAAGGGCACACACCTCTGACTTTTCTAAAAAATCACGTGTGAATTCTTTGTGAATTTATCGTTCGCTTTAACGGTGAAGGAAAACATCGTGAGGAAACCTGCACATCCGAGAAGTTCTCTATAGGAATTTCGAAGGTGTGTGAAGTCTACCAATCCGCACTAGGCCAGCGTGGTGGACTAAGGCCTAATCCCTCTCAGTAGTAGAGGAGGCCCGTGCTCAGTAGTGGGCAAGTATATAATACAGGGCTGATATTATTATTTAATGATTATAGAAAAGTATTTGCTTACGGCCTCTGAAATGTATTGAATTTGGGATTGAAATCTGTCTTCGGTATGACGATTGGTTCCTCCCTATCTGTTCATAGGATTGACATTCGGTCAGCGAAATGTAGTAGAGTGGTAGAGTTTGGTACACTCGATGACCTTCAATGTGCGAAAATATTTGTTAGTTTTAGAGACAAAATAAACTTTTGCTCTTTATTATTTCTATTTTAATTATAGTTAGCGTAGATGAGTTTGGAATTTAATATTCTATTCTGATCATCTTACAATGAAGGTACTTTTTGATATCGAGACGTGATGGCGTCTCAAAGAAATACAATCTCAAAATCAAATCTGTTTCAAAACGGTTTTATTACTGTTCATTATTAATTTCGTGGTTGTGTGAAGGCTCGTTGTGTTTCTTAGAATTTATATTCTAGCCGTCAGGAATAAAGTTAGTAATTATTATTTAATTTAAGAGCTACAACTAATGCATCCACGCCTTTCTGTTCCTTGATCTGAGAGGTGAAGAGCTTATTACTGGACACAACTTCCAATCCCGTTTCGGTATTTTTGATAAATGTAACTTGACTGGTGGATTTTTTCCTAGTCTTGACTCGTAAAAATCTATTTTCTAATAATATAATTCCATTGCAGCCAAGGTTTTTGGGCGTAAGATATATTTGAGTATATAAATCTATAACATAAGTGCGGTATACATACTCACACTTAATATCTTATACATCTAAAATATGCAAACATCTTTACGAATTTAATTTATAATATAAAAAATAACACAATTCACGAACTTCATTTATATAACTAGCTTCTGCTCGTGGCTTTACGCACGTGAAGGAGTTTTCCAGGATAAAAGTGCCGCTATATATAGTCCCGGGATAAAAAGTAGCCTATAACTTTCCCAGGATCTGAAACTATCTCCTTACCAAATTTCATAAAAATCCGTTTAGTAAATTTTAAGAAAATCGATAACATACAGACAGAGGTTTTTTTATAATATGTATAGATTGAGTATCATAATTCTTTCTCCAATATATCGTATACATTGTTTCAGCCATAAAACTAAATCCGCAAACATGTCTCGGGATTTGCATTCAATCCCACTGAACTATCTCACTCACTAATTAGCTGCTTGCGAAGCTCGGTAATTAGTGTAAGCACGAATGTGACGTGGGAGGTTATTAGAAGTCTTGCTTTAAAGTTGCACGTTTATAGATGTATCGTCTTTGGCTGTATCCTTTGACATCAAAAAGGTCAGGTTGATAAAGGTTAATGTATTTTGTTGAATGTCTAAAGAGTCTGCAATCACGTCTGTTTTAGAAAGGATAATAATTTTGTAGCAAATACAGATGAAATTAATTGCATACAGATGAAATTAGTTATTAATTGCATACCAGTGGACGTGTAGCGGTCGAAATTCGATAATCGAATTTAAAATATTTGTAAGACACATTTATGTATATTCTATAGACACGAACGTCTATATAAACTATTTGTTCAAAATCTGAACTAAAATGGCAACCAAAACGTAACTGTTATAACCTATTTATTCACTCAACAACAAATAACTTTACTTATTTGACTAATATTTTTTAATCAATCCAGGTTTAGACTCGAGTTCGTATATCATGAGTGCCACTCCGTATACATCCACAAGCTGTAAATTTTGACCATACTAGTCAGTTTGAATGGATTGCAGTTTAATTCGGTTGAACGCAATGAATGTTCGGGACGTCAAATCTAGTACGTAGTACATAATATATATCGATGGTAATACATACCTATTATACAATTTAATTTTCTTCTATCCTCTATATGGGCTTTAATTATGCCAAATCCCATACTCCTACGTGCGCGCAATGTACTTAGAAAGGGGTAAAGGTTTGCCTTCACGTATTATTATTATACGGATAATATGTGTAAATATAAATCATTATGAGACTTAACATCTATGTAAAATTGTTTGTCAGCTCGACTTGCTCGTGTCATGAACAATGTTAAGCACTAAAATATTTTGCTAATATACAATATTTAAAGAAGAAAAATTTATTACAAAATTGACCTTTTAATTATATCTTTTGTCAAAATTGTTAAATTATCAAAGTTGTCCCAAACTAACAAGATTTTTAAGCCGCAGCCCATTAAACAAGACTTGCCAAGTAAAGCGAACGCAAGCAAAAGTAAAGACTAGCAACGGTGAGTAAAGCAAACTCAGTAAACGCTCCCGCGGCGTTCGCAGTGTTTGACTTCTGGGTAGTCGAAACCCGATTCTGTGTTGAGTACTACGTGGAGAACGGGTTGTTTATGCAAACCACTACTTTTTGTTAGTTTTACTTTTTTTAATACGTGGTGTAATGCGAAATTTGTAGTATGCACCTTTTAGTTCGTAATTTTGGAAGGTAAAGACTTGTGGGTAGTGAGGATATGGCAGCATATTCAATTCATCATTATTATCATCATAAACATCATCTATACGATGCTTACTGTAAAACGTTACTCCCAAAGGTTTCCAAGTTTGCGATTACCTATAACTTTTATCAGGTCATCTGTCCACTTGTAGGTAGATTGCAAGTGCTGCGCTTGACTACGTGGTCTGCATCCGAGAACCTGCCCCGTTGCAATTGGCTTAAGTCTTATTTTACCAGTAATAGGATATATTTCATAACCACTCTGATAGCGACCACTGTACACAAGGTGTTAAAACCCATAGTAGCCCCCATAAGTGTGTAGCCGGGGTCAGCCTGTGTATAACCAGTATCAACAGGCCGGTATAATTATGTCGAATGTGGAAGGGTAATCATTTCTCGTCAGTCGACAGTCTATTATATATATGGAATCATTTTACGTGCCCGGACAAAAAAAGAACTGAATTGAGACAACAAAGCTAGCAGGCGCTCTTTGCCTGTCGCGTCGGACTCGTAGCGCGTGGGAAGACATCACGTTGGTTGTTGTTGCAAGTGATGGGACATCTCAATCAAAGTGTTTCTGACATTTTACCATTCACTACCTTTTGTGAGTTATGCAATGTAATACAAATACGAAGTCATTGTTTTCAAAATGTAGGAGTTTATTGTATCATTGCTTTCTATGAGAAAACTTTTTGCGGTAATTTATGTTGTTTATATCAACATTATTTTGACTTTAGTTCACACACACACTCATGTGCCTTTTATCTTCGAAGGGGTAAGCAGAGACGTTACTAGTGCACTCACTTGTCGTCCTCATGCGAGTTTATTAGAAACAAATTTCAAACTCTGGGCTGATAATGAGCAGAAAACCCAACAACAGTATTGCCAATTAATTCAAGTATGTAATTATTCAACAAATAAATAATCATAGTTTACGTAGAATTCGTGAACGTATACTGTTTGACATTTAGTACAGTGCTACTAACTTTATATTCGAAACGGCAGTTAAAGTGGAAATTGCGATCTCATAAATAAAGCGTATAATTTCCAAGTTTATGTTCTTTCCAGACGGAATGTAATTTTTTGTTGATTCGACATTATCAGCGGGTTCCAGTCGGGCTAAAAGGCGAGAGATAAAACATGAAGTATTGAGAAAACGGGATATTTTAATTCAAGGAAGGTCAATAAACAGAATTAAGGAAAACTCATGTATTTTTTTTCTTATATACTTTTATGTCTATATGATTCTTTCGCTTGCTTACGATATTACTGATGGTAGATCTCTAATATGTGAGAGTCCGCTTGGGTGGGTACCACCGCAATATATATTTCTGCTGCCAAGCAGCAGTGTGTAGTCACTGTTCTGTTCCAGTTTGAAGAACAATGTAGCCAGTGTAACTACTGCACATAACTGGCGAACAAAGACGAATACCATACAATACTTAGTAATTCAAGGTGTTGGATCGTGTATCTACAGTTTATGTGCGTTCGTATCGCTTACCATCAAGCTCGTCTCGTCATTTAATACAACAAAAAAAACATATAAATTTAGTAAGATGCGGTTCGATCTTTTATAAAGAACAAAGCTCTCGTGACCAGTAAACTGCTTCAATATCAACAATGGAAAACATTGATGCGTCATCGGCTTTTAAAGTTATTGCTTTTGTATAATAAAATAAATAATAAAAATAAGTGAAATCAATTGCCTAGACATTTCAAGAAACTTATAAAATTCTTTAATTCATATCATGTAGGTTATATGTTGATGATATCTAATATTTTTGGTTAGATTTCAAGATGTAATTTAAGTATAAAAGTTAAGGAACAAAGTTGTGTAACTGATTAATATGATTAACTTGGCAAAAACACAGAGGAGTGTTCCGTTATTTTGGATTAGTGTCCTGTACTCTAATATTTCAGTTGTATGGTCGTATTTTGTGTGGCAATTACGTTATAAAAAAGTATATTAATATCATATTTATTAAATTTAATTGTATTTGAATACTTTTAAACATAAGGTTAAAAGGCTCTGGAAGCATTATATTTTAATAAGAAATTCAATACGATTTCTGCTAATAAACTTAAATTATGTTGATTGTACAAATTAGTGGCGAAGGGTGATATTTTTTAAAAGAGAATCCAACATGAAAATACTAATAATATGCAAATGTACGGTCTGCAAATCATTCTAATGATAATTAGAATTTTCACATAAATTATGAAAGGGAAGCCGGCGGGAATCGGATATGTAGACCCTTAGCTACCGGTATAAACACGCCTATACTCGAGCGGCTTCATTTTTTATAATAATTTCCCAAACGCATTTTTATCACGGTAATACAGATTAATTGTTAATATTCCGAAGTTATTTTGCATATTTCCATTTGACAGCATTATCACGGTAATACAGATTAATTGTTATTTCCAAAGTTTTATTCCATATTTTCTTTTTAAATAGCAACAGAAAAGCTAAAAACGTCACGCCAAATTTGATTCAAAAATGCGCATGCACTATTGTTTTATTGCTATTTACGTTTATTTGCACCAGTTCATTGAATAACAAACACAGTGTGCGATGAAAATTTCATAGGTTCGATTTAGCTTCCAAAACAAACGACCGAGAATAGAAAGATTTCATTAGAAGTGAATGTTGTTTGACAAACACAAGTCCGCTAGATTGCAGTTTTTATTGAGTTGAAATGCGAATTGAACTTTATATGGTTTTATTCGGGTTTGTTCAAGCGTTAATGAAGCCTATATCGTTAGAAATTGTGGCGTATTTCGTATAATTTAATATATTTATCGATAAAAATATTTTATTATTCCATTAGGTATAAATAGGTCTAATAAAAGTTGTTTGATCTAATAGAAGCTATTATATATCTCTAATGTCGGCAAATGAGAAATTATTTTGAGAAAAAACAGCCACAACCACCCGTAAATGTTCATAACGCACAAAAGGATCGCGGAGCTCTACCCGCGTTGAAGAAAGGAAAGTACGAAAGAGGATTTTAACTTTTAAGGGTCTTTGGAATTGTTACTAAACGAAATACGACTTTCAGCTATCATTTGGTTACTGTCTTTATATATCACGTTACTACTCTTATAGAAACCAAGTAATATGCAATGAGTTTATTTAGTTTTTCTTTTTTATAATATAATCATCGTCGGGGCATTTTATAATTTTAGGTTGCAAGTAGAATGTTCTACGCGAAGGTAAAAATAATTCTCCACCTACCTGAATATTTAACAATAACCACAATAGCTTTTGTGGTTATTGTTAAATATTAATTGTGTTCGTTATAAAGGCTTTAATTTGGACAATATTTCAGGTGAAACGGAAACAAACGTGACTAAAATAAGCCAATTAATTAGAATAATTGTTACCAAAACATTTCAATAAAACAAATTTCTCTCATAAACAAGAAATTTGGGGCACGTCTCGTGTTTCTCATTTGTTCGAGCCCCGACAACATCTATATTTCACCCCAAAGTTGTAATCCTTCAAATTAAATTATTGTTTAATCCGAATCCAAGGGAAAACATAAATTGTTGAGATTTAAACAATGTTCCGCGATTATTTTCGCCTGATTTTTACGTGATTTATTGTGTACGTCGATTGGAATGTAAAACAATATTGATGTTATTTGTTTTGAGTTGTTTCAGTTTGTTATACATCTGTAATTCTCTGCCACTTAATACTGTGAACTGATTTGAAGGCAAATAATGATCTCTTGATTTAATAGTATTTCATTGGAGTGGAATAGAGTTCATTTTCGTGCATTTACGTTGCCGGGTAGCGTTTAACTGCAAATCAAATTAATCGTTTCTTCCCTGCCTTTTCATATAATTTCACATCCACAAAGGTTAAGATATGAAAGTAATTGGTACACCTGTACGCCAACAAAAAATAAATAAATTGTTTAATTCGATGCACGAGCGCATATAAATACTTAGGTGTTTTTATTTGAACTTTGTATTATAAATTTATCGTCTCCCTTCATACAAAATAAGATAGAAACACAAGTAAACATAAATAGTTGTGAAAGAAGCAACCAAAGATAAGGAGTTCGGGTTTTGAATAAATTATCTTGTTTGTGCTCTGGGATCACGTCTTCTGGTGACCTTGCTTATATTGCGATGTTGTCGAAATGAAGATCATGTTAGCCATAATGCCAGCAACCTTATAAACTACTAGCTTTTGTCTACTGCTCTGTCCGCGTAATAAGTTTTTCCAGGATACATATTTTCTTGCAATCAAAAGTAGCTTATAGCACTCAGGTGTAATGTAGTTTCCTATTGGTAATAAAATTTTTACATCTGTTTATTAGTTCCTGAGATTGGCGCGTTTAAACAAACAAAATCTTCCGTTTTATAATATTAGTATAGATAATATTTACATTCCGAGAATATGATGAACCAGTTTGTCGTAAAATAGAGACCTCGAAAACAGACGGATTGTTTACGTGTTAGACTAATTAAATATACCTTCTAGAGATTTGCACTTTGACATTGATTATCACTACCTTTCGCGTTCTTTGTTTTCCTTATATTAATAAAAATCCGCGATTTTTAAGTCTTTCAAAAATAATTATCCGTAAAATCATCCGTGAGTTGTAACGCAAAATAAGGTAGAATTTCTCTCATTCAACGAAAAGGCAAATAATGTTTTCAATATTTTATAACCAATAGTATCAAAGCCAGCAAAAGGATTAAGCCGGCTTTCAACTTCCAGGAACATTCTAGCCTATATTTGAGGGCTTTGAGTGGGAAAATCGGACGCACTACTAAGTGGATGCAAGTTCCAACAAGTACTAAATATCCAATACGATATTACAAAAATTGATTGTGTGATCATTTGACTCATTGATTTTATAAGTATCTAATCAAACATGAAAATACTGATCAAGTCTATAAAAATCAATTCGTTTAATTTGAAAGCTATTATGTTTATATTATTAAAACATCGCGCTCCGAAACATTATACTATCTGGCAAGAAGAAGACAACATTTGCGCGGCGCCTAATTATTTCATTTCCTTCTAGTTCTTTACAATTACAAATTAATATTAAACGATACAATTCGAAGATGGCGACAGCGCTGGCGAGAGTTTTAGTTAATTAGCCCAAGGGCACATAAAATATCCACAGACCTTAGCTTTGAATAAGTAAAACAAACTTATCTTACATTTTGTAAAAGAAATGGGACCCTTAGTAATTACTTTGTCTTCCTTTTTTGGTATAAATGGGTGCACGTGGGTTGTGCCGATGTTTTGAGATTGAATTCTCGAAAGGTGCTTGAGTAAAGCTTCTAGAATATCATTAGCAAGCATCTCAATATATAAGTCTTTGTAAATTTCGTTGAATTTGTGCTCTAACAACTGAACCGGCATCGAGAAGGAAATTTTGGCTCAAGGCAATGCGCAGTCATTCCATCATGCCCTTATTATTGACTTGTAATACTTGTGCATTTTTATAAATTCTTCGCTATGGCTGCTTTAAATTATAGTCTATGAACTATAATGTAAATTTGTTTTTGAACTAATCCAAGCTTAAACTAATCTTTAGCATTAATCATAAATTAGAGTTGTACATTATGAAATTATTGCAGAATTTCAAGAGTATTATTAGTATTATAACATAATTAAAGGAAAGGTTACTGAAAAACAAATGTAATTAAGACGCATTTCTTTTATCAACAGAAACGAGCCCACGGTCGACGTTTCGCGTAAACGTGTAAAGTCCCGACAAAGCAATTTTAAGTTGGCTCGTCAATGGGACATTTTAAGACTTCTTAAGTGGAAGGCGGTTACTAATTAGAAGTTTTTTGAAGACTAGCGTTAAAGTTGTTGATAATTAAAGGTTTTTTTACTTCTTGAACACTAACTCAATGTGCGTCAGCTCAAGAAACAAATAGCTTATAGCCTGAAGAGTAATAATTGGTGAAAATTGCATTTTTCTGTATTACCTTTTAATTTAAGCTAATATTTTATTATTCCAGTTCGTAAGGAAGTTTGTTTAAATAATTATATTTATACTAAACAGAAGATATTAAGAAGCGTCGATAGCTTAGTAGAACGGAATGCTGAGCCGATTGTCTGCAGGTTCAAATCAGACCTCTGTGTGTGCCCTTGGGATAATTATTCTAAAATGATGTGTATATTCTTGTGAATGATCACTTGCTTTAACGGCGAAGGAAAGCATCGTGAGAAATCCTGCATACCTAAGAAAGTCTCTGTAGGAATTTTGAAGGTGTGTGAAGTCTACCAATCCGCACTAGGCCAGCGTGGTGGACTGAGGCCTAATCCCTGTCAGTAGTAGAGGAGGCCCGTGTCCAGCAGTGGGACAATGAATAATACAGGGCTGATAATATTATATTATTATTATACTAAACAGATTGAGAAGAAAGTAAGTTTATAGAATAAACAAGTTATATAACCTTATCATTCCGAAAACAAAACAAATATCACATATCCATGATAAAGCATATTTCACTTGAATTTCGCATCATAATTGCTATGCATACGTAACTTGATCGTTTAAATTCCAATATCGTTACTTAGTATTAAACTTGGTTAATATAGCTTATGTTTTCGTCATCAAAGGGTCGATTAAATACTCTACGATCGGCAAACACTAACTATTACACAAGTTGTTACATATAATACAATATAATTATGACCGAATTTAAATGTAAAATATGAAACATTGGATTCTATTATTCGTGTATCTCTGACTTTTCAAACTTGTTTGTTCATTTTTTAATATCATTCAATTTGGCGAAGAAATGTTGTCTTTACAGTTTTAATTTTGCAATTTGGGCAACGGAGAATTCTTCATAAGAATTAAAAATGCACGTAAACTCTTCTTTGTATAAATGGACGATAGTAAAAAAAAAGGAAAGGGTAATTCTAAAGGAATTAATTACGAGAATATCAAAGGAACAATTTTATTGAAATGTATACATGACTGAAATTATTATTTTTCCTCTATTATAGCCCTTAGGACTAAATATGAATAGAGTCCAGATCAGACCTTCTAGCAGGAATTTATGTAATGAATTGTAATCGTATCGAGTACTTGATACGATTACAATTCATTACGATAACTTTATCATTTACATGTTTTGATAGTTTGATAATAATATACTTCAATAAACAAATTCGCCCTTCTAATTTCCGTAGACTTTTAGTTTACGGTTTCCATGGTTACGTGATTCACTATTCGAAGTTCATGCGCGCGCAATGTTCACGCTGTTGCATTTTGCAATATATTTTTTAAACAAATCCATTACGTTAACGATAACGATATCTCGTAAATTCCTGCTAGGGATGATTACATAATTGTCTTGATTTTTCTAACTTCGAATCTAGGTTTTTGAAATTTGGAGTTGGCAACCCAGGAGAAGATCCACAAATATCTACATTATGTGTGTTAACTTCTGCTAATGAAACAATCATGGCCGCGGGCGGATCTGATGTAGCAATGTTGTTCAAAACATTATATTGTTTGTGGAAAATTGGATTTACAGAAAATGCGAATATTCCGATATATTTATGTGCGAAAAATTACATAGCATGTGTTTTGACGAAAAAAAATGTTTTCATAGTCTATTTATATTTCATATCATAGTTCTTTTTTATCAAAAACCTAGAAAATGAGGTTAGAATTGTGTTGCTTATTAGTTTTATAGAGATAGTAGTTTACTGCTAAGACCCTTCTTACAACAAAAGTTCTGTTTATTATCTTATAATTAGGTATAAGAATATTTGTAATGTATTTGACACTGTAGGTTAGTTAGGTCTTACATTATTATGAGCAAACACATACTGTTTAAATAACAAGAAACACTAATATAAACTCTCTAAAACCAGACAGTGGCTTTAGTAGAGAGAAACATATTGTACCTAACCTTCGAGAAACTCGAATATTTTCCGTAATACCTATTTTCAATCATCCAGATCATACATTTTCAATATTATTCAGATAACCTGTACTAACATTAAGACAAGTGAATTACGGTATAAAAATGTATATACAATTTATTTAACAGCCTACGCTACGGTTTTCGTGTGACGTCACTTCCAGGGCTTTACCGTCCGTTGCTTGTTTTTGTTTCACAACAAATGTTATCGGAAATTGGCTTTGACGTGTTGACATTATCAAAAAATACCACCTGCTTTCGGGTAGCTGGTCTACTGCTAATTGTTTTTATGTTTTATAGTGATTTTGAAGTATACTGTTATACTTACTATTAAATATGGATTTGAAATGAGGATATATATTGATGCGTAGAAGTCGTCCTGAGTTAAAATCATTATTATGATTCGAAGTTTTCTTTAAAACACTACAAAATTACACTTACTTTTTGTAATTTAAACTTGACTGATTTTTTTTGTAATTGCCAAGAAAATGTCTTAAAAATGTCTTGAGTTTTTGTCAATTAGACACCAACAAATCGATTTACAAACCATTTCCAATTGTATTAACATACTATCATATAATATTGTAGTAGTACTGTGTAGTCATTGTTGTGTTCCGGTTTGAAAAACATTGTAGCCAGTGTAACTATTAGACATGATAAGACTTAACATCTCATATCTTAGGGTTGCTAGCGCAGTAGAATACGAAACAATACTGTGTATTTTTTTAGTTTCTACTGTTTATGGGCGATCGTATCGTTTACCATCAGGCAAACGGCAAGTTCATCTCGTCATTCAAAGCAATAAAAAAAAGCAAATCGGTTTAAAAGCGACAATATTATTACTATATTGTATGAAAAACAGCTTAAATGAAACTTGTAGAGCAAGCATGGGTGAAACAGAGGCGACGCGGCCACAGTAATTAACGCTGCGACTTTCTGTACAATAAAAACACCGACGACGCTCATTTATTTCTGCTATCTGTTGATTATTTTTTTATTGCACCCGCACTCGTTTATACGCACCGTGAAACCTTTGTGGGTTGCAGTGGGGAAGCGTTTATACAACCCGATACCTACCGGCTTCACTTTTATGTTTATGTACGTTCGTCTTCGTTTTTGTAACTAAGTAAGGCCCTTTTTTTGCATCGGGTTACCTTTCGCCACTAGTGGATTGTATAACGGTGAATGTGGTGCCAGGACCTACAATGTTATGTTGAGTGTAGTGTCAATACATAAATCATAGAACCATGCTGACATCTACGGATTCTGCTCTATCTCTTAAAAAAAGATCTGCTTGAAATGCCCGCTGTCCTCTCATCTTTCATATAGACAGCGAAATTATGGAAATTACTATAATTTTTTAACTCTCCCTTATTTTCAAGATTGGAAGTCTAATTAACACCTATGTCAGTTTGGATATTCGTGGTATTTGGCGGTTTTTTATCCTTATGTACGCGTTTTCTTGTATATTTAGAATCGGTCAATCTTATAACAACTTCCTAATTTACTATTAAAAAGACAGCTTGTAAAACTGCCTGCATTCGTTTGTAACCATCGTCTCCGAGGCTAAAGAGATTTCTAATTGTCAATACACATCAAAATGATGCGACGTCAGTTGATGACCTTTCCAGTCAGACATATTTTAGCTTTTAGAGACTAAATTAAGGTACAGTTGTAAGGGGTGTAAATGTAAAATTAATTACAAAATGCAATTTATAAACACGGTTTTGCACTTCGAACGTAGTTTCATGCATTAATTAATACAAACATCTTATTTGAAAACATAATTACTATTCATTGCTTGTTTTTCTTGTTCTTATAAAATAATTTCGGGGGATGTTTGCTAACCTTGTACCGTCATTCAACCGCCATTAATTACATTTTGCAATCTGTTTTGATGGAATAAATTACGAACTTCAATCTTTACGAAATGAGCAGAAACATTACCGATAAAATTCGGTAATATAATGTGAAAGCCTAATCAAATCCGTAATTACTTTTTGATAATATTGATGAAAGTATTTGTCGTATTACGAACTGTGCCTTTTAAAAGAATATTGAGAAAATACCTTTTCTAATCTGTACAGTTTTTTTTATTAATTCTTTGAACTTACATAATATTACAGGACAATAGCATGCGGCCATTCTCTTACACTTTACTATTCAGAGTACTTAATTTATATGAAAATATGATTTTAACTGTATCAGGTCCGGTCTCTGAGAATCACTTAGAATGTCATGAATCGCTATGAATGGATCCCTCGTTTAGGGATATACTAGAGTATGCAATATGCACAAAGCCATCTCATACAAAACGATGAGTGAGTTGCTTTTAAATCCATCGAATTGAATTTTAATAGATTTGCGAAAGGTATGGATGAATAGATCATGCATCCGTTTTATTACGCAAAACCAGGTATTTAAAGATAAAAAAAAATTATAGATTTTAGACAATTACATTTACTAGGGCTGTAGTAGTCAATAGAGACCAGAATAATTTGTCAGTAAACTAAATACTAGTTTTTTTTTTAAACAGTATCATTATTATCATTTAATAGACGTATCATAACGTTAATTACTGTTTATTGCATAAGTCGTAGAATTTGACAAAAAAAAATTTAGAATCTGATTCATTATACACCATATCATATACCGTTTATAATTAAATAATCAATATCTAATGTTCGCGATAGTGAAAACGGATGTGACGCCACAATGTCAATCGCAACTCAAAGATAATCTACCTTTTCACGCTCCCCCACGGCAATTTTGCTAAGGCGCGAGAGATAACCGAAGTTTCAATTATTAATCATACCTATATATTCGGTAATGAGAAGATTAATCATAAAATGACTCTCATTTCCCATTCTTAGATTAGCCAAGTCATGCTAATAAATTAAAGCCGATGTTTGTGTGGTATAACATCTATTAATTAACAATATTGACGAAACACACGTATAAATGGCGGTTGAAAAGGAGCTACAAGCCTAAAAATATATATTTTATGACCATTCAAGTGTACTTAGAAAAATACTTAAGGGGCATAAAATGTTGGACAGGGCTCTAAAATACAAAAATAGAAAAAGCGTCAGCATTATTATACAGCAAATACAGTCTTAGGATGGAGAGCGCAGTGGAATACCAAACAATACTTGTTGGATGGTGTTTCTACTGTTTATGGGCGGTCGTATCGCTTACCATCAGGTGAACGGCGGGTTCGTCTCGTCATTCAAAGCAATAAAAAAAAAACTTCTTTTTCTATAGATTCATATCAACGTGGGTTGTTTACGACTGGCTAATTGGTGTGGAATAAGCTGCCATGCACGATGTCACGACGGATTAGATAAGAAGTTACTTTAGATAATCGCGTTCCCCACAAATCTCCCATTGTCAATGACGCTGTTACGTTTTCGCAACTTGTTTTTAGTTTATTGGTTGGATGTTCATGGATATTCAGCATGTAATAAATCTTACATTTAAATGGTAATTTGTGTTAAAGAAAAGAATTGTATTTTTATATTAAGAAACACTTTTCTCTAGTATTGTATAATCCGTTCAGAAAGAAAACCGTCGTGGGATTTGAGGTCGCTACTATGCTTAAATACTTTTTTTGTTTAGTTTCGGTATGTTCCTATACAAAAATGCCTTAAAACAACACGCAAGATCGTTTATAACAAAGCAATACATTAGAAATAAGTTTAACATATACGATATGGCGTGGAAGGGTTGCTATATAAAAATCGTAAAATTAGTTCACTTTTCGGCCAGGACGGTTTTCTTTCTGAACAGACTTTGTTGATTGTTCTACCATGAATGAATAGCCCGGCTTAATTGTATCAACTGGCGAAGGTTAATCATCTCTCGTCAGTCGATATTCTAACTGGGCCCTACTCCACTTACCATCAGGTGTAGTGCGGTCAATTTGCAGAACACATATTATAATAAAAAATATTTTTAGTTAAGCTTTCACTACTACACACTATTAGACTGCTATCTTGTATTGATTGATGTTTGAAAGTATACCTTTCCCAATTGGTATATACTTTAGATAAAATTACACTAAACTTTGCAAATGTTTTGTAGTATGAGTTGGGGTAAGACCGGGTCATGGGTAACATCGTTGGTCATGATTACTCCTAAACAGTAGCTAAAACTAAAATTGTAGTTAAAATTGAAATCAATTGCGGTACTTACAGGACAGATTGGTGCTACAGGATGTATTGTCCGTGTGAGGAAATCTCTAGCTCACTTATATTTTTTGCACAAATTGTATCACATATAGGTTTTTTTATAATGAAATATAAATAAAACGGGAACCACGACTTATTGTATTTTCTAAATTTAACCAACATGCAGATTTTAAATCTCATTTCCCGATATAAGTTAAAATTAACATAGGACCTTGCGATATTGAGCAGTAAATTTAAACAACAGAATTACCCCTGCGATCCGGTATTACCCGCTATTTACGGTATTACCCGATTTGTCCCTTATGACCTTTAGTATCTAGATCGTTGGAACATTGTTAGCTATGATGTAAATTTTTATGTTACACGCATTAAATTCCATATGTGCAGATTTACCCTCACAGATGTTGTTAATTACCTTTAAACATTTTGCCCTTTATTAACCCGAGTAGGTTATTGTATTTCGAACTCTAACATATCTATTTATTAAGTTCATAATTTCTTATGTATACGTGAAAGTTAGACATTGAAGTAAAACTACTTTGATTTCATATTATAGCTTAGAGTTTGTAGAGTCAATGGCCGTTGTTATTGTAAATGCAAGCCACTGTAGTTCTTGGCTTATAGAAGCTGCAGTGGTGAATGTTAGGATAGCGGTTCTGAAATATTTATTGATATAGAGCCCCCGCGAGAGATACATCCGCGACATCAGCTTCGTCACGTACCAAGTGGAAAATATTTTTAAAATGGTTTGTATCTGTCGTGTTATTAGTAAAGGTTTGGGTAGTATCTTTAACTAGCTTATACCTGCGGCTGCGCTTGCGTGAAAATGTTTTTCTAGGATATTTTCCCAGGATAAAAAGTAGCCTATAGAACTCGGGAATATTGTAGGTTCCTATTGGTTAAAAAATGGAATTCGTAATCTGGAATCGAGGTTTAAGGGTTGATCCACGCTGCCACATGAGTAAGGCGACGAAATTTCGAATTCCATAATGCCCAGTAATTACAATGCCTATTAGTGGTGGTCACTGGTAGACGGTCTCTCATATGTGAGAGTTCGCCTGGGTAGTTACCACCGCAATGTCTATTTCTGCCGTCAAGCAGCGGCGTGTAGTCACTGTTGTGTTCCGGTTTAAAGGACATCGTAGCCAGTGTAACTACTGGACATAATAAGACTTAACATCTCGTGGCTCAAGATGGCGAGTGCAGTGGAATACCAAACAATACTGTGTAATTCAAGGTTTTGGATGGTGTTTCCACTGTTTAAGGGCGGCCGTATCGCATACCATCATGCGAATGGCAAGTTCCTCTCGTCATTCGAAGCAATAACAAAATATATATATTAATTTACATTTATCTAGAACATTAACGTAATGACGCACTGAAAATGCCCGTAAAATAAAAGCAGCCGTCAATCGCGTCAGTTGTATCCAATCTCAAAATTAATTTCAAATACCAATTCCATATGCGGAATTAATTTGTCATAGATTTCAGATTATATTAGAGCGTGTTCAAAATATTGTCCCAAATACATTGGCTGAAGTACTAATGACTGTATTAGGCGTCGCACAGACGTTTTTGATTATTTAAAGACGCCACACTTCTATGAAAGTGATAAGTTGTTGAAATTGTTGATGTAAACCTTTGTAAATTTTAATAACGGCCGAAATTACTTCTCGTCATATATCAATGTATGTAACCAGGTTACAATTGCCTACTTGATTACAAATTATAATAGATAGGTCAAATGTTTGTCCAGACGTTTATACTTACTAGAAAGTCTGTCGTAAAACAAATAACATTCTCCGGACGCATAATTATGGTTTTTATTGAGTTATTAAACGAAATACCAGTTTTACAATCCTAGTCTTAATTGGGTAGTCCAAGGAATTCTCTGCATGAAGACGTGAGATCTAGACAATCCTACTAATATTATAAATTCTATAGTTTCTGAGGATCGATGTATGGGTGTATGTATGTTTGTTCCGCTTTCACGAAAAAAATACTGAACAGATTTGGATAAAACTTTACAGTAATATTGGTTTAACATCAGAATAACACATAGGCTACAATTTATATTGATTTTGTATAATTTTGTCATAATATAACGATACATATCAAGTCGGAAAAAAATGTATCCCGGAAAACTCCTTCACGCGGGCGAAGTCGCGAACAAAACCTAGTTTGTAATATTTATATACGTTGGTTATTTAAATCCTTATGATTAACTTGATGGGGTGTGCAAACCTAAAACATAATTATATAATGTAAATTAATTGATTTATTTTACGGGTTGTTTATAAAATTGTGGTTATGGTATTTGCAGTCATGTTTAAGTACAAACTTCACCCTTAGAAATAAAATATAGAAATCATAAAGAATTACGAATGGACCTACACAAAATGTTACAACATTCTAGATTAGTTCCTGCAGAATTTATCTGTAGCCAGTTACAAACAATTTATACCAACTTTGAGGATCGACGTGGAAAATAATTAAGAGGCAAGGCACGTGCACCAGCTCTAAAGGCAAAATGGGTCGTAACGTAGAATGCGGTGTTCCTGTTTTATGAACAGGCTTTATGTCCGGGCGTCAGGCCTTGCTGAGCTTGCGATGAGGAAAATTGCTTTTTACAAATAACATGTTATGGGTTTAAATCGTGACGAGTGTTATGATGATATATAATAATATCAGCCCTGTATTATATTGTCCCACTGTTGGGCACGGGCCTCCTCTACTACCGAAAGGGTTTAGGCCTTAGTCCACCACGCTGGCCTAATGCGGATTGGTAGACTTCACATACCCTCGAAATTCGTAAGTACTTCTCAGGTATGCAGGTTTCCTCACGATATTTTCCGCAGCGATAATTCATAAAATTATATCGACGGTGAAAAGGCTAATAGTAATTTTTTTGCGACACAAGTTTCATACGTATTTAAAATCGATTTTTTTATGTTTTTTTTAACGTAATAATTTTTTTTCGAAATAAAATGTCGCTTAAGTTAATTAGCCTAACATCGATATTATATTTGTGCTTACATATTGATTTATTTTGTAATATTTTTGTGTTTACTGGGAATTGTGTTGTTATATTTCCATTTGCGTAATCTGGATTTTCCCTCGGATATCACAGAGTATATCAGTTTGTTTTTATATATTTTTATTTGTTTACACTAAAATTGACACAGCTTTGGCAAAAGATCAATCAGTACAATAGCTGAGAATAAGTAAATAATCATTGATAATGATGTCACTAAACACTTTTTGGAGAAATGTGCTTTTGTAAGTGTACAATATTAAAGAAATCCTTTTTATTTCGTTTTTGTAAGAATAGAAAAAAAAAAAATTAAAAAAAAAGATTTTTTTTTTGGTATCGATTATTCAAAATTTTTTTTTTTTTTTGCACCTACGATTTCATGACCAGCTAAATAAATACTATGTCACTCATTTATAAAGTCGATTTTAGACTGACTACAAAATTGGTACATATTTTTCTATCTTCAACAGCACGGCATAGCCAATAAATAATACCTCGACGATAAAAAGTTACAGAGCGCCACAACTATTCACCAATAGCATTCAGTATTGTCTTTCGGTGCGGGTTATTGGATAAGTTTGTAAATAAAGTGTCGGGAATAAGAACTTTATGTATACTTACTGTAATATTTTTTATATCATATTTCTTCTTTTTAGTAGGTTGGAAATAAGTCGCGCGTCGGCAGTAAGAGTTATAAATAGATTTTCGGAGAATAATACAGCCATATTTACACAAAAAGCAAAATCTACCCGTACCACCAGTAAAAATACATATACATATATAAAACTTCTTTTATTATCGGCTGCGCATTCGCTATTGTATAAATACTTACTAAGGCAAAGTACAAAATGGATTATTGTTCATACTTTAGCAGAACAATTTAGACATTCTGTACTATACCGAGGCAATGTATAAAATATCAGGTAATACAAATCGCCGGTAAGATATGTATCTGAAAATTCAATTTATATGTGTCGTGACTCTTTTCCAATGTGCGAAGAGTTTTATGATCAAATCAGTTTAGTTTTCACATAGCAGATTCGCTTGAGTCGATGCTATGGCTTTGGCAATATTAGCAGCTCAACAGCAATGTGCTAGCATTGATGCGTTCTGGTTTGATGAGTTTTGAACTCATTATTAATGGATATAAAATCTAATATATCACGTACAAACTGATAACTATGTGATAGGTGCGTTGCTATTGTTTATTGTCAGGCGTGACGGTTATAAGATAAACAATATACTTTGCTTGTCTTTAAGTAGGAAATAATATGTAAAAGTTCTGAATATTCCAGGTTTGAAAGGTTATCGTAGTTCTTTATAGGTTCGTTGTGGTAATACTGGTTCTCAAGTAATCCCCATGTTTCAAATTTCTGCTAAACCCGACAAGATTTCCTAATAAGGACAACACACCTAAAGTGCTATTTTTGCATGAACCACTATTGCTGCCATTGTATTAGTTTTAGTTACAATTTATATTTTATATATTTGCCCAGTAATTTTTATCCATCGTTGCTTAGTAATATTCTTTTTAAATGTTTTAAAATGTACTTTATTATATTTTATACATATCATTAATATAAAACTATGATAAAAAATAAGAACCGCAGAATTGTTACAAATAATTTTATTTTATCATATTTTTTACGACGCGTAGACTACGCCTGGCCTCATTTCAGTAATAATATTTAAATTTATAGCAGTACCTGTGCTTGCAAATTTCTCTTTATAGTTCTCTAGCAACGGTATAATATAGACTATTTAACTGAATTGCTGACTACGGCTAAAATGAAATTTCAAAATATATATTACAAATCAGCTTTTATGAAGTTTGAAGTCATTAAGTCTTTAGATTGTGCCCTATAAAGCACTGTTCAGTTAAGGAATGTTCTAGTAAAATTCTGAACTTTCTTAAAAATTGGACTCCGAATCTACAGAACATGTCATAAAAATTGGTATTATTTAGGAACTAAATTAAAATTCCGGTATTAGTAATTGATGCTTTTCTTAGTTAGTAATTTATTTATATATTTAAGTTCGTATATTGTTTTAGCATTCCATAACCTTTATTGTTCCTTCGTCCTTAAGACTCATTTCAGTTTAACTCTGTCCCCGATGGATGGGTTGTTCTGTCATATCTATGCGTTACTGCTATTGTTTGTTGATGTAATCAATTGTACCTAAGTTCTAATAATGATATTTATTATTTTACTTTATTACTACAATATTACAAGTGTTTAACTATCTAATTTAATACAATAATCATACAATGTTCTTTTCTTTGTATAGTATTCTTCTGTTGGGTATGGATGCGCTAAAAATTGTTCTTTGCAACTGTGCTATTTAAATTAATAAACACAAAGCCATTACAAATTTAGATACGAACCAAACTTCGATTCCAAGCACCATCGAAGTGACGCTAATTTATACGTCGATATTTCGTTGAAACTTGTAATCTTGTCTCTAAGTTTGCCTCGTACTTTCTATAGGGATGTTACGGCTTTAAGATATACGACTATATCGATAGACTTTAAAGATTAAATCAGTCGCAACTCAGAAGCAATCGGGAATTGGATCTTAAGGCGATACCTCAAGGTCCATTTTCATACATTTTGTTTCGGCTTTAATCTGGGTAACTAAACAAGTATTGGCAAGTAAAGAATTTAAATTCACGTCTAGTTAGTGATTAGTTCTCGCAGTTGAAAGAAAAACGTAAAATTAATTAATAATCATGGATATTTCGGCCTTTAAAATTTAATATGACGAAATTTTAAAGGCAGAAATATATAATGTTTAGTTACCCAGATTAAAGGCGAAACAAAATGTATGAAAATGGACCTTGAGGTATCGCCTTAAATGAGTTTACTTGAATTTGCAGTGACGCTAGTGGATTTTGTAGGTTCATAAATATCGAGCGTGAACTTGTAGCTTTGAGAAATGTACTATTGCATCATGTAAGCTATCTATGTATTATACAATGCAAAAACAGTGATTTTGAAATATATACTATTTAATATTTATTTAGTTTGGACAGTTTCCAAATCCCTATCTAAAACGACAAGATGCATTAAACATTGTAAAAACCTAATTTTAAGATTTTATTAAAGTCAGTTTCTTTAAGCTTTTCATTTTATTATTCAGCTCAAAGAAATAAATGTTAAAAGAAATGTTATTTGAGTTATATTGCCTGATATTTTTAATAAAGGAATTTTATTTAGGTATCTTATGGACTACTGAGAAGGACAATAATTTGAAAATCAACCTTTTTCGACCTTCGTCAAGTTGGGATGACAGTAACAATTTTAGAGGCTTTTTAATAATAAATTAACCACAGTAATGCGAATGATATATCAAATGAAACGTTTTAAAATGGAAAAATAGTCAAAGAATAGTATCCATAATTGATTAGTGATGTATCTCTTAAAGTAAGAGTAGATATATACTTTTCAATGTACTCGAAAAAAAAAATCAATCGCTTTATAGTCTTAAAGTAAAAGTTATTCCATTTTATATAATCTTTTGGTAAATAAATATGTATGAATTTATATAACGTAAAGTAATAAATGAGGTCTATTTAGACAAAAGTTTGAGTTTTAATAATTTGAGTATGAGTGAGGTTTCATGTACGTCTTATTTCTTCTTCTTTAATGATTGTAATATCTGTCTTCTAAAATGAATGATATAAAAGCTTTGTTGCGTTTGAATTGTCATTGAAAATTGGTTGAAGTTTTAACGTGTTTGAAGGATATATTTTTAATAAGGAGGTTTTAGGTTAATTTAACAGAAGATGCTGTTAAATTAAACTAAAATTACGGTAACTAATTGATAAAAGAACAAACTCCTTGAAAAATTTTGAAATTTATTTACAATATATACAAACACTGAAAAACATTTCAAATACATCGTTTAATTAAAGTTAAAGTAATATATCTACATACAAGAATATATTCTTAAGCATTTATATGATATCTGAAGCATATTGCGAAAACAATTATGGACATCGAAACATTTCATTTGAATCACGAATTGACAAGTAAGTAAAGAGGTTGAAATTTTAATAAAATGTTCGTAATGCAATATATTATATGTAAATATTTATCATTTTCTAATGAATATTATCATGAACTATGTGGGGAATGTATTTAATGTAACATGGTGAATTATTTACATGCTTAAGTAAGTACTTAACACTGTGGTTGTCTTAAAATACCTTAAATGCAAATAGAAATTGCGGTTTTGTCTAAAATCTAATTATATACGCACTCGTCAGATAACTCAATGAAAGTTTGGTCGCAGCAACGACTATTAATACTGAGGCCACATTAACGTCTAATAGCATTATCGCCTTAACCGCAACGAAACGTTGCTAAGTGAAGCCGCGATTTATCGTCATTTGACAGCGGCATTCGGAATTTAAAAGAAATACAGAGCATACTAAAAATCGTGATAAAATCTGACAAAAAATACATATTTGACATATTTATTATTATTTTTTATTAACTTCAGAACAATGACAAGGAGGTTGTAACGTAATATTTTAAAGTTTTTCTTGTTGCGATAATGAATGTCGGATTCACTTTAGTGTGGCTCAAACAAAGTTGAGAGCTAATTCTCAATCCGTATAATAAATTAATAACACTGTAAATGCGACTTCTGAAACCAGATCTGTGCGTGGGCGAGGCATCTCACCACACAATTACACATTGGATATTATTAATTTAATTAAAATGTAAAGAGAAACCATGTGATTGAATTATACGGTTATTTACTTGGATGAACAGAAAATGTATTTACTTTTGTAAAAATTGCGTTTCGGAATTAAAATACAATATTGTTATAATTAAAAGTCTGTTTATTTAAGCAATTGTTTTTGCGTTTTCTGTTTTGATTCAAGATTTAAAATTGATTATGGTACATTTATACGTGTACGTGTGTACGTAAGTAAGAAAAATATTGCATTAAAATTTATTATTTTTTTAATAGTAATTCATTTTGATCTCCGTGCATGATAGAATATTTTCCCGAGGCTCTTTGATCGGATTATGCGGAAACATTAATACATTTTAATTTTAAACTACCTATTATGAATACAAAGCGTAAGTATTGGGATGTTTCAAGATACATTAAGGGATTTTGTATTGAGTTGAAACACAAGATTATTTCATTATTTCTTATAGACTTCTTGATCTGAAAATGTAAATTGTTAACTTAATCTTTGGCTTAGGTTTTCTACGATACGATAATTATCTTTATAAATATAATATGAAAGAATTCAAAAATATCCTCAGAGTACATAAAAGTTTAAGATGCAATTCTTTTAGTACTTTTGGTTCAAATAGTAATATTTCTTCCCTCTGCCAATTTGAAATTATTAAGTTACAACGTCTAACGAGCGGAATACTGAGAAAAGTGTACTAGAGTGTTTCACTGCTCCTTTTGTGAAGTTTTCTTTGTAATATTATAACGAAATTAATCTGACTTAGCGCAGTTATTTGAAGCCTGCACGTGGGTCTTGTGGATGGTACGTTAATACACGGTAAATTAGTTCTTGAGAAAGGTATAGAGATCGCAAATTACCTCAACAGCCCTTTCTGAGAACACATTTGATTCTAAGAAGTTATTGTTCCTAGAAACACCTTGGGATTCGTACCTTTAGATATTTTACTTCGATGAAAAATAAAATGATCGTATTAAGGTATGTAGGCGGGTTCACTCGGCAAAATTAATAATTGTCTTTACATTCTGTCTTCTTAGAATATTAGAGACTTTCATAGATCGCTTATAAAATATTAAACAAGATTGGCCGGAGAATTACCTACGTTGGTAGTATAGACTGTCAGATTTAAAAAAAATATTACTCACATGGTTTTAATTATATACTTATTTAGACACATTTATTATTATTTTTACAAAATACACACTGTAAAAATTATAATGTGATCAAATAAATAATCATTAAATGCACTTCTCATTAAAACGACCTGCCAATAATACCTTCTGTTCACTTTAAATGAAACATCGTTTCAAGTCTTCCGAATGCTTTCCTTCATTTTAATAACTTAACAGCTTATAAAAGTCAGACCTGTTCAATGTTAACCTCTACTATTCTATTTTGCTGCCGATGTGTTGTACAAATTATAGCAAAGTTAATAACAGCGGCACTTTGTACTAAAAGCAGTCATTAGCCGCCGCGGAACATCGGAGCACAAATGGATATACCTTAGTACATCTGTGGCTGCTTTTATTCGGACTAATTGGATATTGAATTATAGATAAATTGTCATTTAAAGAAGTGACTTGAGTGTCAAGTATATTGAACAAATATTTATTTTTCGATCAAAAATTATATTTTCACTATTCGGGAAATTATTCGAAATAAAAGCCATTCATGAAATCGGAACTAATTTCAAACAAAGAAAATAGACGACGGCTTAATAAAGCTCCAATAAAAAGCGCCATTATCTCCGGTTAAATTGGTTTAGCTATCGGCTTTTTATAATTCTATCGGAGTAATCTAATCAGCATTAACGAGGGAGACCTTTGAATAAAAAGGGTTTGTTTGATACGAGGTTAATATCAGATTTTATAGAAACAAGTGCGTTTTAATATGAATGTGTTTTAATGGAATAAAATGTAAAGCCGTTAATCATGGCGCATGCTGTCGGTTCAACGAGCTTTTCAAATTAAAGTGTGCGTGAATTTAGCCTATTTGAAATCTCATATAAAATTATTCTAAGAGATGAATTTTATTACTATAATGATGTAGCGAATGTTATAATTCAAAGAATGGCAAATGGGAGTTGAGCGTTGCTGTGTACAATTAAATTTAAATTTAAATCCTGAACACATAGAATTTGAAATTGTAAAGCAGGTTTCTATTATGAATTGACAAATATTCATGCTAAAGTATCACAAAAGTTCTATACACATTCACTACACCATTTTTTATTAAATCTTATAGTATCTTAAACACAAGTATATTAAACACTGACTACCATTTAGTAAGCGTAATATCCATTCAGGCTTTATGAGCTGGCCGAAACCAGAGTCTTATAACTGTTTACAAGCTTAACTCTATAACAATAAAACACCATCAAATTTATATATACGACTAGACTTATAATTCCTTTTTATAATTCACAAATTTTAATCAAAAACTACTTATAGATCGATCTACATTGTTATAATGTTTGTAATTAACCAAAAGATTTCGTTAAGTTTTGATGTTGAAAAAATAGATTCGTGTGTTAGAAAATTATGACTATTCAAAATGTTGCTAATTTACCATTCAATTTGAAGATCCCGTCTGATTTTCATCTTGTCATGTTAATTTAATAAATAACAATACATTACACTGCACTTGAAGTATTTTTCGTAACTCGTTGTTTAATTATGTTTGCAACATGCGAGAATATGTATTCATATTTTATATTTGACGGCGACGACTTACATCTATTATTCTAAACAATGGAATTCTAACAGGACAAAACTATGATTGTCTTCTCCTATCTATACAACAGACAGCTCTTTTTAAATTTTCAGCGAAACCACATTTATGGTTTTGGACCTCTGGTTTGCATTTGATTACGTCTGGTGCGTTTGCTTCCGACTCAGTCTTTTCGCCTCCTTGACCCGTTTTGTCTAGTTCCTCGTCGGATCACGTGTCCGTTCCTGGATATTTGACTATAAGATCCAGTTCTTCCTCGTTGGGTTTCACTTGACGCACTTCGGTTTGACCTTCGAATATTTTCGGTCTGTCCATTTTGTTTTCAATATTGACTAGCACATCTGCAAGGCAGCGGTGGTCCTCAGGTGATTTCACTTCGCCATCGTCATCTCCAAACGCTGTTTCTTGACCACCAGCGTTACCATTGTTGTTTTGCTTATCTCTTTCTGTCTCAGCTTTACTGTCTTCTTCATCGCTGTTCTCTTTTCCTTCTAAGATCATCTTATGTGTCGCTTCTTCTATAACACTGTCTGTGGGTGCTTCGTTGATGCAAGAATGTGTCAGTGTGAACGGAAGCTTCACAGACAAATCGCCACCCATAGTACTGAGAGTTAGTTTGACTTTTACATAATACGAAACGTAAATGGCAAAAACGTTCCTATCTTCTGGTGAATTGGTGCTTAGAACAGTCGATGCAAGACTTGCGCCTGTTTTCGAATAAGAGTCTTCGAGTGCTATCCAGTTTTTGGTTACTCCTGCAAAAAGATTATTGATTTTACCCTTACGGCTTATAGAATATGCACACTCATATTAAATTTGTTTGCCAGCCTATCCAAACAAAGGGCGATCAAAAAAGGCTATTGTTAAATTTAATATTCCACCGCTGCATGACGGGGCAAGCCCCTTTTAACCATTTCGTCCCAATGGCGACCCGTAATCAAATCTTACCTCTGTGAGGCGTCAGTGTATAGGTGTCGGTGTGGGTCTGGCCCGGCACTACAGGACTCCCGGTGCCTTTGATCAGAGCGACTACATTCTTGAACTTGCCATTTGAAAACATGCAGACGTCGACGTGTTGAACCACCAATGCCTATGAAAAGTAATACAGAATTGTACCAGGATAATTCATTTAATATTAAATTCATAGTAAGTATTTGTGCTAGGAATGTTTTAATAAACTGAACAAAGAAAAATGTACTTTATTTATGTGTGATATTAAAGAATGGTCTTTTTTGTAAACTTAGTTATAACAAATTCAAGTTTTATAATTAAAAAATAAATATATATTTTAAATAACTGTAAAGAGAAAAACAAAATTACAAAGAGTTCGTCTCATAAGTTATGTTAATTTTGTGGAGTTTTAATTGAAAACTTTACAAAGGCCAAAGTAACTAAGGAGATTAGTTCGCCATCATATAAATGTTGTTTATATTAATTTAAAAGTCATTTTATGCAAGAATAAAATAACTATTAGATATAAATATAAAAATTAAAGTGCGAATTATTTGTTTCGGTATAAAATCACTCAATACCAGTTGTAAGAAAGATTCCTTCGAATAAATCTTCTAAGTTTATCACAAACCATTTAAAAACTTAAAATATATTTCAACTATTTTTTTACACATTTTCTGTTGCCATCTAAATAACTTTTTAAACTTCTGTTAGGTTAGTAACACGTTGTGCACTCTCAAAACAGTAGGTTGTTAATTCGTCAATGTATACCAAAATTTTCGCGTTTACCGCAGTTATATCATATGATTAATGTATTAGTAAACAAGCCATGATTGAATTATGACCTATTCATTTCAATTCACATATTAACTTCACATTTACGTTCAATTTGGACTAATGCAAATTATTTTGTATTAATTTATTACCCGCGATCAAACAAATTTCGTACGTTAGAAATAATACGTGCTCACGAAATACGTTAAATCCAGAGTTAATAAACTGTCAGTCAAAATATTTACATAACGAGTTCGCTGTTTACGTTATAAATGAAACCTAGTCATTTTGTATATTATTAACATTATTTTTAAAAGAAAACGTGTAATGGTTTAAGTATTGAATAATTTTATATCGTATACGAATGAAAAATTAAAAAGTAAGTCAGTAGTATATTTACTTTTTAAAATTATCGATTTTAAATTACATTTTTGTTTTGAAAAGGCGAAATGGTTTAGGTATTTAATATTTTTTTAATAATTGTACTATTTATCTCCCCTTAATTATACTATTACCCCATCTGTAGGATGGAACCCGAGCCCAAATCGTGTTAAAATCAAACTGACGAGGCAATCATAAAATTTAGGATCTTATTAATCAGATTCTTCCATTAATCAAAAGTCTTTTGGAACTACCCTCATTAATATGATTACAGCTTTAATATTTACTCCTCTCAATTGCCTAAATTGATTCATATTTTCCTTCACCGTTTAGCTATATATAGTCAGAAGGTCCTATTCCGTCTACAAGGGCATATGAAAGATTAAAAAATCCCATATAGATCTGAACGCCCGTAATTGCAAAAATACGGATACACCCCGTAGATGAATAGGACCCTCCTGATTACCTATAATAATATAGTAGAATCAATGCATACCTTAATCCGACGCACGGTTTTGGAAGAGTGATTAGCGATCACGACGCTCACTTTGATCGATTCGCCGTGCGAGTAAGCGGCCTTGTCCAACCACGCCTCGAGCTCCACTCTGAAATTCACTTTATTTTAATCCTTTGACGGGTTGTAGGTTTCTAGCGAGGGTGATGGTAGGTGTCGAGAAAGTAATTAATTATACCTTTATTGATCATTCTTGACAGCCCTAACTAGCCGTGTGTTAACATGAAATAAAAAAAATAAAAGGCCTATTTCCCAAATTCTGAGTAAATGCTCCTCGGCATATAAATTTATGTAAGCTGACCAAATACAAGTCACATTCTATCGATGTAACTAATAATAATCATTTTCCAAAGACAATGACTTTTCTAACATCAAATAAAAAAATTAAGGGCCTGTTTCAGAACTTCTGAGTAAATACTACTCGGTATATAAATGAATGTAAGCTGACCATATGCAAGAGTCACATTCTATTAATGTAACTAATAATAATCATTTTCCAAAGACAATGATTTTAAACTTCTCTCCGCACAGTTTGAAATGTCAAACATCAAATACAATTTTTCAGTGTTGCGGGTGTAAATACATTTAGAAGTTAATAATAAACACATTTTGCTGACCGCATGTTAGCAAGAAACAATCGATTGACCATGACCTAACCTAACTATTCGTAGGTCAGGCCAAACGTCGCATGTCGTCATAACAACAGTAGACTACTTTGTAAAATGCCACAAATACGTCAGCACTTCACGAAACGTTTTACGTTATCATGAAATTTGGCAAGGTCGTAAACTTGGTAAGTTAAGTTTGAAATATTTCTGCTGGCGTAGAAGATTCTTTAGTTAGGGAGAGAATTATTCTCAAATTATGACTAAATTTATCGTAAGCTTTTCTTAATAGCTTAAGTAAAGTTATGTAACTTAATTTTCTACAAGTATTGGTGGGAAATGTACGTATAACCTGCGATACAAGCCGAAAACCTCTAGAACAAATAAGAAACAACGCAAATCAATTAACTTATTATGCGATTGAATATCAGAATTTCGTATCCAAACTTTAATTTCTTTACACCAATAGTACATTGGTGTAAAGAAGGAGTTCTAAAGTATTAAGTAATAAATCAGAGAATCGCAGGAGATACTCCGAAACTCGTAAAGCTTGCTAAATTCGTTCCGACAAAATAAATTCGTCGCGTGACATCCATCGCTGCAAATTATCTACTTACTTCGCTTAACACAAAAACAAAATTCTATTTCAAATATTTATTTACTTTAATGATGATGATGATGATTTATGATTTCTTACGTATGATTTTCTTTTTTCAAAAAAGTGTATTAATTTGCAGTTTAGATGTTGCGTAGACTAAAGTTATTGCAGAAAAACACTAAAAACTACAGTATCTTCGTTAACTATCTGTTTTATAATAGTATAATAGGTTGAAAGAGACTGCGCGGAGCCTAATTTTCTAACCTAGACCTAGAAGAACTAACCTATAGAATTTGATTTCAGAACTAGAAAGTCTTCAGTTGTACACTACACTTCTGAGTTAGCAACTTTCTTTGGAAACGTGAGGATTAAGATTTATCAACGCATCTAGAATCTATAGTACAACTTTACGTACCTAAATAAGGTTACCAACTTCGTTTTAGATTCCATAGCCCATGTATTGATTCTAGTAACAACATTTACACTACTATGATTTCGTTTGCGAAAAACCGTTTTATCAATAACCTTCTATAAGCAAAGATCCTCGACTAAACACAGAAATAGCTATTTTGCGTTCACATAATGAGGGTATTATAAAAGCTTTACACTGAACTCACCTGCCATCAGACAGTAGGAATGGCTTCTCGACGGTCGCGCGGGGCGCTTGCGGTTCTGGCGAGTTTTCTGGAAATAGCGACTGGTTTTACTCGAAAACTTTAATTTGATATCTGATTTGTATTTTGTTATTTTCCAAATTAAGTTGTTTTTAAATGTATTTCATAATATACACCTATAACTATGTCAAAAATAACAAAGCCACGAAATTTTAAGTAGTTTGCGAATATCGTCAAATTAAAAACATCTATGATTAGATGTTGCACATATAGAGCAATCACTAATGTTCTAGAAAAAACTACATGGCATCTTACTGCGTATATCTTTGTAGGTATTCGGTGGGCGATAGTTTCACACCGAAGCCTTATTTTAAATGATATATTTGTTTGGGTTAGATTTTATTTTTCTCAAAATCTAACCCAAACAAATGGTATACCAATGGCAACCGTGGTATACAGGAATAAATAAAGTATGTTGTTGTATCTATGAAACTGAAACTTGGTAATAAACATACTTAATATAACCTACTTACCTATTTCGTCCCTTTTTGTTCGACAAATTTCGTCTGACTCCATCTTGGCTTTGCTTTTCAATCTGCGAACAAAGTCGTTGATATATAAATACTTATATTTATTGGAACTCTCGTCATTACAGAATGCTTTTGTTGTTATTATATAGAATGTCAAAGAGATGAGTCAGTCACGAATCGAGTCGGAAAGTTATTTTCAAATGTTAAACTTTGTTGGCGATTCCGTCGGCTTGAAGGTTCCGATTGAATGAAAATGTTGAGTGCCAGTGTTGACTTGTGATAAAATTGAAAATTATATTAATAATATATTGTATTATGTTTTCGGAATATGTATATTTTCTTAGACAATATCTTAGCCTGATATCACAGTACGATTAATATTATAAATTTAAAATGATTCACGTCCATTGCTTGCTCAGTGGAAAAAGTAAATAAAAAATAACTTCAATTAAAAAAAAATTGCGCCGAATATCTTTAGTCATTTTCTAATTTTATATTTTTTAAAAATAGAATATTTTCGAAACGTTGAATATGAACTTTAACGTCAAGTTTTGTTAGTGACCACACGCTACTCTGTTTATTCTTAGCAAAAGATCAAATATACTTCGCTTCTACTGTTGGTTTAGGACGTAGTCGTTGTCAAAATTAATCACCGGAGCCTTGGATCCTACTCAAACAACGTAAAATTGAATTGTCAGATTAAAAATAGGTATATTTCCGTAAATATTTTCTTTAATGCACTGTTGAGGGGACTTTGGATGTTATTTTTACGTTTCGATTTGAATATAATTTAGTGAATGATGAATGAATACGATAGAGATACGAATGAACGAAAAAATATATTAGATGACATATAATTTTATGCCAACCAGAGTTAAGTTTAGCTCGCATAGTTGAGATTTTATTGGACTTGTGTGCCGACCACAAATTATGAAAACTAAGCAATAAAAAGTTTCACTTTACATCAATAAATTCCATAAAATCTCAAAAGATTTCAATACCAAAGACATCGTTCAAAAAAATTCAATCATAGTCAGTTTATGTAAATAAAAATCATTTTTCACCGACTCTCAATAGCTTCCTATTTTCAAGAGATATTGATTATCAATTTGGATGGCGAAGCATCCGCTCCATTAATTACGGCACATGAGCCCCGTTTGTGCATTAAACTGTTCGCAAACTCTACTTCGGAACGGGAAATATTATTTCCTGGTTTGCGAGTATAGCGAATATTGTGTTACACTCGCATTAATTTGCATAGAACTGTTTCAGCAAATCAATTTTACGTGCCAAGTCGAGTATTGCAGTTTAATTAATAGATAAAATATTCGTTTTATTCCATGTGTGTTGTTCGTCTATAAATGTATATAAATATAGACAAGTCTTTATAACAAAATGAAAAAGAAATAAAGTAAAACTACAATATGCGGTTTTATCGCTCATAACGAGATCTGAAGAATTTTTAAATATTTTAACTTATACCAGTTATAATTTTAGTTGTTTATATGTCTGAGTCATATAACCGGCTACTAAATGTATGTTTGTATCTGCCGGAGATAAACTTCTCCTGGAATTTCAATGAAAGTATTTATGAAACATTTATTTAGCGCCAGTACAGTGTTATCATAGAATAGCATTAGCAGTAACTCATTAGAGTTGCTTACCTTCGCAGCGTTTTATGGTTGAAACCCATTAACCTAGAAGCAAGTAATGCTTCCAATTTCGTGAGAGTGCTATTTTACGTTTTAAATATCGCGGTCGAAAATGGCGACTCTAGAAATAAATAATTTAAAAATAAAAAAACACCTTGTGCTTTTATTAAATGGGTATTACAAGGTTGTACATTATAGTTTCATTGTGTATTCTTTCTCCAATTGTCATTTAACGTCACACCAAGACAAGAACAATGACCGCTTGTTCATTAGAATTGTCTGAGAACATTCATCATTTGCACATTGCATTAATGAATGAAGTTATGAATACGCTTTTATGAGTTATTCCATTCCAACTGTGTGACAGACAACTTTCGCATTACGTCATCAAACGGCGGATTAATATAAAATTATCGAGAGCTTGGCCAATAAATTTAATCTTGCTGGTGGTAGGATATATTTTATATCCACCCGCATAGCGACCACCTTACACAAGGTGTTACAACCCGCCATAGTGGCCCACGTAAGTGTGTCTCGTTCCGGGATCAGGCTGTGCATATCCTGTTCCATCAAGCCGGCATAATTGTGCGGACTGCCAAGGGGTAATTATCTCTCTAGATAGAATATCGACTGACGAGATAATCTGTCGCTAGTCGACACAATTATGCCGGCCTATTTAAAACCCGATTAATATAATGCTATTTAATAGTTTAAGATTGACTTTACACGATTCTGTTGCTTATAGAGTAAATTGTATTCTTTACGATTCTAAAAGGAGCTGAAGCTCACGGCTCCGTTTGCCTTATTAGAACAACAAGTCCACTTAGGGATAATAGTTTACTGTTATAATAAAAATAATAATAATATCAGCTCTGTATTATATACTTGCCCACTGCTGAGCACGGGCCTCCTCTACTACTGAGAGGGATTAGGCCTTAGTCCACCACGCTGGCCTAGTGAGGGTTGGTAGACTTCACACACCCTCGGAAATTCCTATAGAGAATTTCTCAGGTATGCAGGTTTCCTCACGATGTTTTCCTTCACATCCATAATAATCCATGGCGTATAGATCACCCCATGGATTAGTAGACATTCAGGTTTTTTTTTGTCGGAAAATGATTTTCACTCGGGCGAAGTCGCGAGCAGCAACTAGTATATAATATTAGTGACCGTAAAAATAGACATGGTGTTAAATAAGCCTATGACTAGGGTCATGGCCACGAGTTCTATGGTGCAAAATCGCTTATGGCTTTACGAGCGGCTGGCTCACGTCGAACACCAACAAGTAGTTTATTACATACAGCTGGTACTGTTTGCAAACAGTTTTTAACATGAGAATTAAACTGTTAATTCGCGAATAGTATAAATATTTAAGGTTGAAACTATGCGAGAATTTTTGTATCTCAAGATTTATCGTGGGTTAATGTTATCATTTTTGATAATCAGTTTTGAAATCCGCCGTGAATTATAGATATAAATGTTTTACATAATGATTTCTTATGTTTACGCGAATGTTAGACATTGAAGTAAAACTATTTTTCGGAAGTTATCGCGGTTTTATTTATAATATTTTCTCGGCGTTTCGATGACTGCAGCCTTCATGGTCACTGGGTCAATGAGGTGTTGAGCGTCCATAAAGTCAAAGCTACAAGATCTACCTTCGTTTTACAATTATAAATATTTTTTAGCTGTTAGTCTACGCAGAATTAGACCGGACAGTCCGATGAAATCTGACAGTCGGTCCTTTGGGTTCCGATTTAACTAATTGTAGGAACAGGATCGGCAGTATGTGAAGTTTGGCAATCTTTACTAGGCCAGCGTGGTCATTTAAGGCCTAATACCTCTCAGTAGTAGAGGAGGTCCGTGCCCAGCAGTGGGACAGTACATAATACAAAGCTGATATTATTATTATTAATTATATAAAACAAAACAGGCTATCCTCATTTATAGTGATAAATAATGAATGAAGTAAATTCAGATGCCAAAAATTCTCAACTATTTTATTTTTGAGATGCTCACATTCTTAATGCATTAAGTACATCGAAGCTTAATAAATAATGTGCGTACTGAAAAATAAATGTATCCATTCACTACCCCGACATCAAAGTAAATCCTAAGTCGATGTATAATGCATAATCATGTATACGCCGAAATGAATTTTAACGCGCAACGTGAGGCCGGCATTCAAATTACAGAACATCAACGACTAAACAATATTTGATGGTGTTATGCGCGAACAGTTTAAAATAGCGGCGCGGTAATCGTCTATTTACGAGTCTTAGACCTGCGGGATACGATTGACCCAAATAGTCTGATTTGAGCAGTAAATTATGAGCTACTAGTAAACGAGGTTACGTGCAGTACAAAAGTCTGTAATGTAAATGGGACTTGTCGTTACTTATTAAATAATTCGTAGGTGTTACTCACGCCAAATATGGAAACCATAACCACGATTAAAAAAAAAAAACAAAAAAGCCCGAGTATATTTTAGTAATATTATCCGCTACACTAAAAGTAAACAGACTCAGCCTAAGAAGAAAGAATCCTCTAAAAATCTTTAGGTTATCACCGGCAGAAAATATTTGTTAGCATCTCGGGTGTACTTCATTTAATAATACTTTTTCGTACGAAGCTTCATCCAGTTTGCTTCGTACAATATTTATACTGTGAGACCTTTTTCTTAACTTTCATGACTTTATCAAATTAATTCTGTCCGCGTGAGAAAGTTTTTCCGGGATAAAATTGCAGCTTTATATTTTCCCAAGACAAAGAAGTAGTCTATGTGCTATTCCAGGCTATATTTTATCTCTGTACCAAATTTAATCCAATTCCGATCAGCTGTTCTGGTGTGATTGAGTAACAAACATCCAAACTTTCGCATTTAAATTTGTGCTTTAGTTTCACAAGGGTAGCTAGGTAGGTTCACATGTATATATAGTTATATTACAAAACCTTTCAAAACTTAATTGAAATTTCACCAACCGTTAGCTGAAAATTAAACTATTTGTTCTATCCTATTCAGAACGGACGGTGAAAAACAACGCTAAAAAAATATTTCAGGCATATCTGTATTGAACAAAACGTTAGAACTCTTTTGTTGTGAGTAAAACGCAATTCAAGCAAGGTAGTGATTGGTTTCTACAAAAAAAGGTGTACCTAGTAGAATTCACGTGTAAACATATTGAAATAAAAATTGATTTTTTGTAGAAGAAGTAATAGAATTGTAAATTTGGCCTTATAAGGCAATTTTAGCATGCCATTTTTTCTGTAGGCTTTACTAACGCAGTCTAATTTTACCCTAAATTCAAAGTAGTATAAAGTAGGTTTTTACATACGGGATACAGTCGCTAATCGTTCTTTAATAGGACGTTGCCTACGCGCGTCCAGTGAAGTATAATGATTTGAATTGTTTATGCTTTAGTAAGCACCGTCGGATTACGTCAAATGAAATCTGTCGATAATCTGCTGCTAAGCGAAATGTTAAATTAAAAAATATATTACTCATTATGTTCATTCCGTGAAGCAATGTGGTATGGAATGTGAAATAATTGATTTTAAGGATAGATACAATCTGTCGATTAGGTTTTTTTTGCACAAATGATGGAACGATCAAGCCATTCGCCTGATATAGTTATTCGCTCTTAACAGTAATAACATTCACTATTCGTACTTTGAATTACAAAGCACTGCGTGGCCGTGCACTGCGCGAGTCATCCTGAGACATAAGATGTGACGTCTCATAATGCCCAGTAATTACACAGGCTTATAGTATGTCGAATCGGAACAACAGTGGCTACTAGAATTTTAATTGTATCCACTAGCATAAGGATACCATACATGAGATGTTAAGATTCGCCATAGCCGCTCACGTAAGTGACCCGTTCCTGAATTATATACATACATACATAACATCACGCATTTATCCCCGAAGGGGTATGCAGAGGCGCAACTAGGGCACCCACTTTTCGCCAAGTATGTTTCGCCCCATGATGTGATAGGGGGCGAGCCTATCGCCATATCGGGCACAAATTCCAGACTCCGGGCTGATACTGAGCAGAAAAACCCAAATATCACTTTACCCGACCCGGGATTCGAACCCAGGACCTCAGAGCGCTATTGTACCGGGCACGCAATACAACTACGCCACCGAGGCAGTCCTGAATTAGCCTGTGTATATCTGGTTTAAACAGGCCGGCATAATTGTAACGACTGGCGAGGAGTAATTACCACTCGTGAGTCAACATTTTATCAGGACACCACTCTGCTTACCATTACGTGGTTTGTGCTACTTCGTACCGTATAAAAAAAATTACCAGTTTCACCTAGTTTCTGCTATGATCTAGAGTTTTTAGATGACCGATTCAGGCCATTCGTATGACACAGTAAAGCACTTTCTACAGTTGAAATTGAGCGATGGGCTGGAATGGCTCTCCCTGGCTTAGGGTAAAAAGAAAAGTAAAGACAGTTTTTATATTTGAGTACGTTTTCATGTTATAGTAAATGAATTATCTGCTTCTATATGAGTTATTTCTTATCCTATGAGCTTATTAATTAGGTTAACATTTAATTTAGTTGTGGAAATTTACAAAAAAAAAACATATCAAGCAACAACTGTGTTAAAACATTATCGATTAGAATCTTTATGTAATAACGGTTGAGCCGACCCTTCTATACTATAGACCAGTGCCGGATTTCTATGTTTTATGAGTGTAGGCCACTTCTTTTCCTCCGCCTCATGTTGGTAGGTTTATGTATGAATGTATGTAGGTTTCTAAAATACTTAATAATTTTCAATTTATTTGTATTATGGAAGGCACTAAAGTTAAAGAAACGAATGATTAACTAACTCGAGTGCGCGTCCTCTGAAATCTGCCACGCCTAAGAGGCCGCCGCCCATAGGCCGCCGCCTATATGGCCTATTTACAAATCCAGGACTGCTATAGACCACAGAAATATAGCTATATTTTATTCAGTAGACATTGTCTACAGCTTGGCTCTACCTAAGTCCTTTTTCACAGTAAAGTATAATTACGAAATTATTCTGTTCTTGTACAAGGAAAGGACGGTATTTAAAAATTACTTGCAGACGTGTAATTTCCTTTTCCTTAAAGACAGACGGTTATTTTTAAACTAAACGAGTTTGGAATTTGTAATGCGTCACGTCTCAACAATGAATGTGGAACGCGTGGTGTCGGAATAAATTAATTAGTAATTAGTATGTTATTAGCATAATAATTGCGGCTAAGATTGGTTTGAAAAATATAAAGTTTCGATAGTTTTAAGTAGTATTTATTAGTGGTAGCCATGCTGTTGGCATATTTATTGGACAGAGTTAGTACCACGGTTGTGTTTGTGGTAAATGAGATTTTCGGAGGCACGATCACCCATAATTTTTTCATTACTAAACACAATTATTTTGGAATATTTTGAACAACACGGCATTACAACGGATTTTTCATTGTGATATTAAGTTAAATGGTCGGTATACAGTTGAATCAATATATCATGGGTTTTACCTTAAGCAAAATTTTGGGTTATCACCCAACTACGTATTCATTTTCCAGTTTTCTCCATGCGTTGGTTAACTGGGCAGTCTCTACACTAGACACTTTGCAATTATAGTAAGACGAAACATAGTATTCTAGTTATTGCAAGTTTTTCCCACTTTTTAAAAAATCTTTATCTCGGCATCGTTTTAAAAAATAAAACGAGGAGAGAATATTTACTAAGGAAATAAAATACAGACATAATATAAACTTAAACTGTGATTTTAGTACTGGTGGTAGTGCAAACATTTATTTAGAGTGGAATTTTGCTTCGTTGAATTTTTCTTACCGTTTCCTTGTCGGATAAATGTAACGAAGATTTGTGTACACCAAAGGGAAATAGTGAAAATATAGTAAAATATATTTTCACTCGTATTTGGTTGCGATATTTTCTAAAAGATTTCTTAATGGCTAAAAATGTGTGTATCGTAAAAAATAATTTAAAGAACGTTTTAAATTAGAATCTAAATTATATTTTACTACGAACAAAATTACAACTCTCTCCAGTAACATAATTAGGTCGGTGTTAGCGGTGCCCAAGCAAAGAGTTCAGACCCTAGAGGGCGCAGGAATACCCACACCTGGACTAAGTTTTGGGTCATACGTAGCCGCAATTTTAAAGCTCGCATCAAGCTCATTACTGGCCTAGTTACACCACTGACTCTCTCAGAAATTTATATTTTATTTATCCGCTTCTTTCTATTTCCGCAAAACATCGATATAATAGTAGTTTTATATCACGGATTTTTTAATTTCTTCCTATGTTTAGAAGTTTTGCAGCCTTTATGATCACGGGGCGGACCAAGGTGTTGACCAATGTGATCGAGGTGTTCAATTATATAACTAAAAAAACCCTATTGATCCGATCTAGGTATGCAAAATGTGTTTGCAGTATCTAAGTTCTGACAGCTGATGAAATCAGAAAATTTGTATTATTTCGATGACTAAAATTCGCGTACACATCAAAATGATTCGGAAAAACATTTATTTTAAAGTCAGCATACATACCTCAGCACGTTATGGTGTGCCAGCGCACTGAGGCTGTGGTGCGGCGAGTGCGGCGGCAGGACGGCGGGGAGCACCGACCGCCCGGACCCTTGTAGTACCCTGATGCCCATGCGCACTGTGTTGCGACGGGACACCTTCTCATCAGGTCTTTCTGCTGTGGGGGAGAATTTGGTTAAACTAAATACTTTCGACTAGAGTATTTTATCATGTCTTGCATCGCTCTAACGATTCAATTACATCTGATTATAATATAAAAAATATATTTATATTACTGACGGTGCACAACAACATTTTAAAAAGATTTAATTGTATTAACTTGTTATATTTCAAACAGGATTGTGGTAAAATGCAGAATTTCATTTTCGTGGCACTTCACATGGCAGAAGGGCAATTTGACGGTCTCGGTGGTAACCTAAAACGCCTGGAGACACAGGCTAGTTTACATAACGCATCAAACAAAGCCATCACGATACTCGACCGCTTATACATATAGGCTAGAACATCAATGCCACAAACTCATATTTATTATTACTACTACTATTTATTATTATTATTCACATATATTTTAATATATTTTTCAGAATATAATGTACGTACGTAAAACCTTAGTACTTTTATTAAAAACAGTGTCTTGCATAGTCTAAATACCAGAAATAAAAATAAATTGGTTGTCCCTAATCATAGGCTCTGTAAAACCAATAAATCTTTCTTAGTTAATAGCATTAAGTTCTATAATAAACTTCCCTTCGAAATTACCAATTTGACCGAACAAAAATTCAAGTGTTATGTTAAGCGTGAATTAATGTGTAAAGGATACTATACTGTATCTGATTACCTTAATGATAAGACGGTTTGGAAAGTTTGTCCTGCACACAATGACCCACCATGTTAGCACACATTAGTAATTAATTAACTGCCTAAAATGTCTTTGTTACATGTCTCACATGCTTTTTTTTTTTATAATAATGACATTTCTATAGTTCTAATTTGACATAATCATATCATATCTTTATGAAATGTAATTTTTGAAAGACGACCACGCGATCATGTTGTGTTTGCCTGTTCAATATCACTATTTTTTCTTTTCTCATGATTGAAAACTATGATTGTAAATGTAGGCGAATGCACGCTGTACGCCATTATTTAAGTATGAATCTATGTTCTCTTTTATTAGCTATCGCTAATTTTATTTTATGCCGCTCCAGGTTTAATCGATTGGATTTCATCTTATCCCATGGTAACGGTGATGTGCGTGCATTAGCTTATATAACTATTGTGACTATGTACAAGAAAGACTTGGAAAAAAATACAAAAGAAGTACTGAACAATTGATGACAAAAAGAAAGCCCGGAGTTTCTTTCTGCCTTTTTTCTTCGGGTAGTCATCACTTAGGTAGCTAGTGAAAGGCTGGTAGGTTAGCTAGGTTAGGGCTCATGTCCTCGCCGGTGAGGATCGCGACGCGTTACCCTTCTATTTCCCCTACTTGCCAGCCCGAGCTGGTTACTTCGGTTTGTACCTAGTCTTTTGTATAAACTTTGTCCCTAATTTAAAATCTCCATAGTTATATAAGTGATTTTAATAGTTGTTTAGAAATAATAATTATTCTTATTCTTTGTTTTGACGTATCATAAGTGCAACTTTGTTCGCCTACGTGATAAATAAAGTATTTTATTTATTTATTTTTTTTAATGTTTCAAACTTGTATTTCACAAAGTTGGCATATTTATATAATAACTTTTTTCTACTAAAATAGCCAATATTGTATATAGATTATCCTTGCCAAGTTTCAAATGTTGTTGTGCACCGTCAGTAATATAAATATATTTTTTTATATTATAATCAGATGTAATTGAATCGTTAGAGCGATGCAAAACATGATAAAATACTCTAATCGAAAGTATTTAGTTTAATTGAAAGTTTTTACTACTTCGCTCTTTCTGGCGACCGCCGCGCTTCGGCACTGTAATCGGTCTAGCTCCTAAACTACTTCTCAGCCCATTATGAAACTTCGCAGGATTATCTATACAATAGCAGCTATTTTCAGAAAAAAATTAAAAAATATAAATATGCCAACTTTGTGAAATTCAAGTTTGTAACTTTCAAACACATTTTTTTCAAAGAAAAAACATTTTTCAATTTCCAAAAATACAATCAAAAGCTCATTAAATGAAGTATTTATTTCATTGCTTTATTTATTTTATTGTAACATTTAAAAACTTGATAATTGGATTCGAAGTGGCGTATACCAGCCGGCCAGTCAAAACTTCAAAGTCCTTTAACTCGCTTACCAGGCTTTATACTTTAATAATATTTTGTATCTGGATCGAGGACATATACAGGTATAACATAATCAAATATTACGAAAATCTGAGACATCGAGTTTTTTTTCGTGCCCGCTTCACGTGGAATGCCCCAAAGGTATGATTATATTCTGATCATTTGTCAGTATTGTTAAGTTCTTAATACGACAAGCGGTACTATTTTGTGGTTTTATTCACTGCGGAGCGCATTCAGAATAGCCGATGATTTTTTTCTTTACTATAAGATCTAACATCTTAATTGATTACATTTTATAGTTATTCGTCTAAAAAGGTCCAGGAATCTTAAATTTACATTTCTTATTAAATCGAAGTCTCATGCAAACCAACTATGCCTGTTTAGTTACTAGTTAAACTAATTCCTTAAGGCGATACCTCAAGGTCCATTTTCATACATTTTGTTTAACCTTTAATCTGGGTAAGTAAACAAGTATTGGCAAGTAAAGAATTTAAATTCACGTCTAGTTAGTGATTAGTTCTCGCAGTTGAAGAAAACGTAAAATAATTAATAATCATGGATATTTCGGCCTTTAAAATTTAATATGACGAAATTTTAAAGGCCGAAATATCCATGATTATTAATTATTTTTACGTTTTTCTTCAACTGCGAGAACTAATCACTAACTAGACGTGAATTTAAATTCTTTACTTGCCAATACTTGTTTAGTTACCCAGATTAAAGGTGAAACAAAATGTATGAAAATGGACCTTGAGGTATCGCCTTAAATAGTTTGATGTTTCGAAATGAAATCAAATTGCCGCGCCGTTTAGATTACTGTTCAGTTCGTGTTATGTTTCCAACTTAGGACTGAGTAAACAGACGCAGGTTTACAGATAACATATCCTGTATAATCCGTTGTGAAGTTTAGTCAAGAAGAGCAGGAATATTATTTTAGGTGATACAAGATAGGTTTATATGTCAACTCGTCATTGCGCTGCTGGGAGGTTGCTAAGTTTAAGTCGCGGTTTACTAGTGTTTGTCTTGGTTTGTTATAAAAATATTTCTAACATTTCAAGATCTTTACTTAATCGTGTCTATTTTTTAATTATATATATTTTTTTATTGCTTTAAATAATGGGACGAGTTTGCCGTTCGCCTGATAGTAAGCGATACGACTGCCCATAAACAGTAAAACCACCATCCAACACCTTGAATTACAAAGTATTGTGTGGTGTTCCACTGCACTCGCCATTATAATATATTATTGCAAGCCACGTACCTACACAAGTATAATTTATTTTACAACAGATACCCTTCTGAAATCCGTACGACTTAATTAAAGTTAAAGCTTTCAAAGCAATCGATTACTAATAATTAAGATAATAATATTCTCTCCATCTTGAATTCAAAACCTAGAAACACCAGTACGCGCAAATTGCAATCACTAATGATACAAACGACGGTAATCAATTCTAATTAAACGTATTACGACGGTCGTATACGAGATTTCCGAGAATCACAAACTCGATAAAGATTAGATCTTAAGTCGAGTGGGGCAAATACTTGCACGAAACCGGATAAAACCAAGCGTAAATGTTAACACTAATCTGATACTAATTAGACGAGTTAGCGAGCTGGAGTATATTCTACATGTGGATAGAAATTTCAATAAACGTGAAAGGAATGATAGAGAAAGCAAAGATAATACAGTCTTTGTTGAAATTGTATTGATATTCGTGATGGATTTACTTATGTTTCCCGTTGAGATGGAAAAAAAGCTTTTATAACTAACTATTAAGCATTAAAATGTAACACATGTATAATATTGTGCCAAAAATGAAAACCCTCATTACTGCAGTACAGTCTAAGCATTATTAAAGTACTGATTTTCAAACCAAAGGTCGCCTATTAGAAGCAGCTGATTCCATCTATAAGAAGTAAAAAAGTGTTACTTTAAGATGTGAACAGAATTGACGATGCATGAGTTGCGAATTTTAGACATATTAAAGACATGCATATTGAAAAAGTAATTTTAGCTAAGCTATAAATTTTGCTGTCTTCTGTCGATATAAATTAGATTCTGTGACAGTTCTAAACAGTTTAATCAACGGTTACTGGAGTATGTTTTGCAATTCGTGAATTTCCAAGGAAACGTTCTGTTTCATATAAGTTTGCATTGCACAAGTCCAGGAAGAATTTTGTAATGTTTAATGAAGATGTTTATAATGATTGTTTATTTATATGTTTTTTATTTGATTTATTTAAGTCACAAGCAATCTTTAATGAGAAATAAAAGACTATAAAGGGAATACATAAGCGACTATATCTAAGACCTAGATAGATTAATAGCCTAACAACATAATAGTGAAAAGAAAAGTATTTATGTTACACTAATTGGAAAACTTTGTAACGTAATAAATATTCGCGCGCATGTAGTACATTGAAATAAGGCTCTAATTGAGTTCCATTCAGGAGGCCTTCAAAGGGAAGTTGGCAAACATACGTGTTTGTTTTACCTCATACGCCTACTTACAGATTAGGTGAATTAACACGAAACTTGTTTTCATACTGAGGTGGATTGTAATGCGGGCAGTAATTCAAATAATGAGAAGGAATTAGTTGTCGAGGTTTTACAAGTAATTGAATTCCAAAATTGTGAAGAGTATTATATTTAATCTACATTTATGAAATTTGGTCTCGATATTTATCCTTAATTTTTATCAATTAATGGAGTTCATCGATTGCCCTAAAACAAATATTCTTATGTCTCATGTCGTTTCTGGTATCTTGATCATATACAAGAGATTTATTGTGTAGTTGAAGAAAACAATATAACTACAAATTCAAAGAAAAAATAACTCTATAAATAGAAATGGAAAGGCGAAAATTGCGAGTAGAAGCCTCATCCCGAACTGAGCTATTAACCTCATGTAGTAATCCCAAAACCTAGTGACCAAATAGCTCGTGATTTACATTCAAGTGCGATCTAACGCCCGACTGAATCTAAGACTGTAATGTTCAGCAATTTGCTCCCCATCTTCCATTAGGATGACAAAAAGACTTCATTTCGCCCATACAGAAAATGGCTGTCATTAACCCTTTGTTGGCTGGCTTTATTGAAATATTGTGTCGCTTTGGTGTTTTGTAAATGTAGGCTATTTAGCTACCTTATTTTTCTGAGGATGTTGAATGTCATATAGTATATTTTTAGTCATTAAAATTAAAATGTTTTATTTATACTATTAGTTTCATCAGCTTTTGCTCGTAGCTTTCGCTAGGCTTTAAGGCATTTTAAAATATGTTAGAAAATCAGCAACATTATCTCAGATGTAAAGCAATTACCGCCGCCCATTAAATAAATCTAGAAGAATAATGCGCATCTGTAAATGAAAGGAACAGAAATAAGGAAGGGGAGTAGTTGTTTGGACTTGTAGTTTGATGACTTACCTATGTAAGCTCGGACATCATATGAAGTGCCGATGGGAGCGCCGTGGTACTGCTTCGCTGGAACCAGCTGCACACTCGGAGGTGCCAATGGTGTCAGCTCTAGATGGAATGGAAATGCGTTGGCACCCAATCGCTTTATTAACGCATCCTGTGTGAAAAAGATTCCAATTTAAATGGTAAGTAAGAAGTCGTGGAAGTGTTGCTAGCTTTGGTTGCAACTCTACTCGTGTAAATGTATGATCCTAGGAAGTAAAGTATAAGATGTAACTAATGAAAGAATATCCAGTAGGAGTAGTAGTTCTAGTCATTAGCACATAATAAAAATACTTATTATTAAAATAGCACGTAATAAAAATAGTTATTAGCACGTAATAAAAATACTTATTATTTTTATCCATAAAGGAGTTGTTTGTAAAAAAATTTTGTTGAAAGTAATCCAAAATTTAAGGTAAAAATGAGATTTATTTTTTGAGGCAATATTTTAAATATTTTACATGATTGAATATTTTAATACTACATTTTAAATTGTTATTTAGACTATTCATTTATAAAATAATCTCACTAAGTTATTCATTATAATATATCAATATCAGATACAAGCATAACAATATGTATAGAGGTCATATACAAAATTAAATCTATAATCATCAAATCAAATATTTGAATCTACTAAAACCTACTTAAATATACAAAAAAAAAAAACATTACATAAACTACAATAATCTTACCTGTAGTGGTGAGTTGGGCTCCCGATCGTGGTTGCAGTGAATGGGCCACACTTGAGCGAGGCTCATGATGGCCTCGTTGCAGAACTTCAGTCCCATCACCTCTTCATCTTCACGACCGTACCTATGTCATAAGTATATAAAGATATTTAATCCCATTAATTACTCTTTTGGCATTGAACATTTTTTTTATTATTTAATACTCAAAAATACATAATGCAATAAGCGTTTTGGAAATTTACTATCCTATGCTTTTGTGTACTATTCAATGCCTTGTAAAATATCGAATGGACAAAAATATTTCATGAAGTATTAAATTAAGCATATATTTTGTCATAATTAATTCATAAGACAAATTCTTCAACACTAATCAATTCGCAAAATTTGCAAGTGTCTACTTCCAAACACGAAAGGTTTTCGTGATTCATTTTAATTAGCTACTCCGGGTGGCGCTGTTTGAATTATATAAGATGATGTCAGCAAAGCACAAACTCCATTAGGCAATATAAAACGTTATCCGACCGCTAAATTAATATAAATTGAGGCGGATTTAATTAAGAGGTCACGGTCGTGAACCATTTCGCCCCGCCGCATTAGAGCTGTGGTTCGAAACATTGGATGTTTTCTTGATTTCACCCAATTTGGAAGTAATCCGATTATTGTGGTTAACAGGAAATGTTTTACAAAGCCATTGGAGACAAAGTTCTCCGAAGACGTATAGTTTTTTAAATTCTACGTGTACTTCAATACAAAATATAGACAGATCAACGTTAATAGTAAGTATTTTTTAACAATTAATTTGGTACTTTATGGAGTTTCGATTAAGACTCTTTCTTTGCTGGTATGTTAATGTGTGAATTAATTAGCATTTTTATTCTTACTGTAGTGTTCGAGAAGGTATAAACTAGAGTTTCAGCAGTTGACATGATATTGTTGGTACGTAGGTAGATGACCAAAACAACGCGTCTGCGCATTACCATAATCGTGTGAATCAGATTAAATGGTATTTATAGCGCCGGCGCTGATTATGACTCCTAACTAATGCTGGGAAATTTATAAATTTTCGCCTGCACTTTTAACGCAAACGTGGAAAAATTTTAGTACAATAATCCCTCTAGACGTAACATTTTTTTTAGAAAAATATAGGTTATGTCCTTTTAACATTCTGTTGTAAAAAAGACCTTATAAAAAGGGGTTAACGTTTATTACAACTTTAATATAAAGTATGGTAATAAAAGAGATTGGACAACGAAGTACCTAAATGTCTTAGATTTACGAGAAATGTTTTGTATCCGAGGATTAAGGGATTCTTCCGGAAATGAGGCCGCTTTAAAACATAGTCGGGGAAAATAATTCGAAAGTATTTTTTTAATAAAAGTGCTGTAAAAACTGTCGTTCGTGATCTAATTTAATGTTTAAGTTTAATGAATAGAGAGGATGAATGAATAATTGAGTTAAATAATAGGGACCTGTGGCATGATGTAAATTTTACATAAGTGTCTCGCACCGGCGAGGTAAAACGTGTCCAAGAAATTCACACGAAGGGTTTTCAATCCCCACTCTATCATCAAAAATACAAGGTAGCAAGTCTTTATTGTCTTGTTGCAAAAGTCCATCTGGGAAAGTACTACTGCAATGTCTATTTCACCACCAAGCAACCTCGTCCCACCACTGTTTTGTTTTGGTTGGAAGGATATTATAACCAGTGCAATTTGTTGGCATTATAAGACATAACACAAATGTCTCAGAGTGACGGGCATAGAACCCTACGCAGTGCTTTGCAATTCAAAGATTGATTGATGATACTGGTTGGTACTCGTGCGAGAGGTTTGGTAGTCTCGACATTAATGTATATAGAAAAAATCTTACCGAAATGTCAATGTGACTTGTCCATATAATTTCTTGGTGCTCTCCAAACATTCCGGCTCAGCATGCAGCACACCCTGGATGCTGTCAATGACGCCATTTTCTACTATGAGGTCACGTGACGCCAAATACAGGGTGAGCTTGTTGTTGGGCGACGATTTTTTGAACACCCTGTGTTTTTGAAAATGTATTATATTACTAGCTCTGTATTATACACTGTCCCACTATGGAGCGGGGGCTTCTGTACTACTGAGAGGGTTTAGGTCTTAGTCCACCATTCCGGCCAAGTGCGGTTTGGCAGACTTCATCTATCAATTATACATTATTTAAGGTGCGTATATTTTTCAAGAGAATATGCTTAAACTATTTGGCTTCGTAGATGATATTAGTTTTGTTAAACTACGTTAATTATTAGAGTAGCTTAGTTAACTGTCCCAAATTCCATTTTCGGTTCGTGTAATCCGATTGTTATTACAGGATAATAAATACTATCGAGAGTATAAGCTCAGATCCCGCAGTAGGATTACTCGGGTCGGAAATTATGAGAATGGCCATATTACACTTAAGATAAATTAACATTAAATCTAAAACGATTCTGTCGTTTCTTGATCAAATAATTTATATTTCGGAAATAATAATAATAATATCAGCCCTGTATTATAATACTTGCCCACTGCTGAGCACGGGCCTCCTCTACTACTGAGAGGGATTAGGCCTTAGTCCACCACGCTGGCCTAGTGCGGATTGGTAGACTTCACACACCTTCGAAATTCCTATAGAGAACTTCTCGGATGTGCAGGTTTCCTCACGATGTTTTCCTTCACCGTTAAAGCGAACGATAAATTCACAAAGAATACACACGTGATTTTTTAGAAAAGTCAGAGGTGTGTGCCCTTGGGATATGAACCTGCGGACATTCGTCTTGGCAGACCGTTCCACACCCTACTAGGCTATCGCCACTTTTTTTTTATTTCGGAAAATGCAAATAAAATTTGTATGTCAATAAAACAAATTTATTTTTGACTATAATGACACTCTACTGAAAGAAAATGTCTTGCGTTAATCCATTTAGCTTTATATCGTCAGAGATTTACTCATCACGATCTCGTTTGGTGTTCGCGTCATACCGCCATAAAATGGCCTCAATTTGACGCTATACAATTGTACTTAGAGCGTCCCGCCATTCCGAAATTAATCGTAGAAATTGGTCATAAATTGATTCGGAAAAATGGATCTTAATTTTGTACACTTACCGTTGAGAATTGAGCGCGTTGTCACTCGTCATGTCCAGATTATTCGGTGTCTGGGAACAATAATTCAGTGTTATTTATGATTGTCCAATTGGATTGTTTTGTTAGTATATAGGCTATTTTAGTGTCAATTAAAAATATATTAGGTGTTGGAACGGCTTGGTTGCGCTGTTGGGAGTTTATTGGAGCTAATAAACTAAGGCGAGCTAATAAAGATCAACCTCAGGCTGGGGCTCCCTTTGTGTGACTTAATGTAAGTTTACTATCTGGAAACGTTGTCATAAACTATATTACGATCAAAATTTACATTTGTTGTAGAATATTTTGGGGTTTTTAATAGTACCCTTTCATAGAATTTTATGCGTTATATAAAATATATTAATATATTATATTCATTTTATTTCTTTTTAAATTTTACCTCAAAATGTATAATATAATGAGCAACGTGACGTGGACAGTCGTGCGAAAAAAAGGCAGAAAGAAAAAAGGGTGCGAAACTGATGCGGCTGGCCAGCGGACCACTGCGTTGACGATACACATTCGCTTGCATTTTGCTTAGGATCGGAGAGACGTTCACAATCTTCGCATTTCGCTAGCTATATTTTTATTCTTGCTCCTCTGCTTATGTGTTAACTAATTTGATTAATATTGTTGTCTTTTAGTAATAAGTTAAGTTTTTGTTACAAGTACTAAATATTATTTTAGTTTTGAGTTAATTGTCAAACAAACAAATGTTAAAAATGCCAAATATATAATAAAAATAGGCACATAGGTAGGTATTAGCTGTATATTTTGTGCAGAAATGTTTTACTGCGAAAAAAGTTAAACTTCGAATACAAATATTTGTCTCGTTTTTGCATCGTGAACAAATTTTCATAACGGCCTGTTAACGAAGTTTTAGAAAGTAAAAAGATTTTATACTAAAATAAAAATGTTTTAAGAAAGAATGTTGCGTCAAATATTAAATTGGAGTGAACACGTGCTATACAACGTCTTTGATATTTTCGTGCCCTCAGGGAGAAATGTAATCTGTCGCAAAATACAGTAAACATTTTTCATTTACAGTAAAAATTAACATGTGTTGCTTGCTGGTCACAGATGTTTAGAGAACCAAATTTTTAATAAAGAAATAACGTTTAAAAATATAATAACTCTAGCTTTCAGTAGCAGGGCGTGAGAGCTGCCTACAGGTAATCCAAGTGTTTCAATAGATAATTATTTAAAAAAAAAATTAACTAGTGCGTTCTAATTTTGAAACGGCTTCATTTTTGTATTATTCGATTTTTGAATAATAATAAATATGAACGAATGAATTGGCTAGACTACTGATGCTACTGCTGCCATAATATGAGGAACATTAAAAATAGGCACATAAAAGTATATAGACCTAACGTGGATTAGAAAAAGGACTAAAATTACCGACGCGTTAAAGGTAACACCTGCGCCATGTTAAATTGAATATTTCATGACTGAGGATCCGCATGTAAGTTGAAATTTTTGTTACCCAGTTTCATACTTGTGAATAATTCTAATTCATGTGTTGGTGACTGTTATAAATTTAATGCTTTAAATTGAATTCCCTTTTTAAGATATTTTTAATAAAACACCACTAATACAGATAAGACATTTTAAATTTGGAATGAAGAAACTTTATCGCTTGATCTATGGTTTTTAAAATTAAAATATTTTTTATTAGTTCACGAATTTATTTTTCATTAAAATTGTTATTGTAGAATCCATAGTTCGATTTAAAATTTCTATAAAATTTATTGAAACTTGTAAAAGTTTAAATGTAAAAACAAGTTGCTTAGTGGTGAAATAAGCTAATATAAAATATTTATTTATTCCGTAAAAGGGATACCATATGAGCATCATAGCAAATCAAGCGTAACAGTTTATAGTACATCGGTTTAAAGGATATTGTAGAACCCGCATAAGCCGTGGGTCAATCAAAGCCGATCTCGTCGTCCCGTATTTTCCCGTTTTTATAGACTTTATTTTATTTTTACGAGGAGTGCACAGGATATTTTTACGAGACAGTTTAGCGAAAAATGTAAGAAATGTTAAGCTCACATATTTTTGTAACCCTAGTTATTTCATTATATTAATTTATACTTAACATAATAATATACTAATATAATAGGTAGTAGAATTAATATTATAATTCACTTTCTGATTGTACTTCAGTATTTATTTTTAATAATATAGGAGAAAAGTTTATGTTCAGCGGTTTTTGCTAAATTTATAAGAGAGGGGCGAAAGACGTTACCATATTTTTTATCTGTTTGTCTCAATTTAAAATAGGAGACAGTCAACATTCTCCCGAAAATGAATGTAAAAAATATGTTTTGAACGAGCAGTGTCAATTTATTTTACGCTTTCTAAAATCTCTGACTTATTTTCGTAATTACGTTATTTAACGTCGAGATTTCTAACGCAAAAATAAGAACTGTAAAGTTATATTTTTCGTATGTAAGGTGCTGCAGTCATAACGCAATCCAATCTAAATATTCAACACAAAATTGCAATAAAGCCAACTGCTTAATTATCAAAAAATTAAACAGAAAAAATAAATTAAAACAATTTTGCGGATTTTATCGCGGTTTTTAACCGACTTCAAAAAAGGAGGAGGTTATCAATTCCACGTGTATTTTTTTTATGTTTGTTACCTTAGAACTCGCTCAGTCATTGACCGACATATCGAAGACTTGCAGCCTTCGTGGTAACGAGTCGGATTAGGTCTAAAATTCGGGTAAACATAAGAACTCATTACAGAAATAATAACTTCACATCCTAATTGCTTTGCAATCGAGACAATTCTCCGTTAAATCTTCGTTCCCCAGTCGACCAACTTTCATAATATAGATAAGCAATTTAGAAGTTTCTTTGTTTACTAACAATCTACCTCCGTAAAACATATCAAACTTGAAGCAAACTTTTATTACAGCAATTTGGTAAAGTGAAACATTGAAAAAGGGCTTCAAAAGTTAATAGACCGATATATCTCTTAAACAGTTTGCGCTGACATTAATGACTGTCGCGATATCTAAACTGCCCAATTCTGGTAAAGTAGAAATTTATGCTGCTATAGAGGTCCACTTGAAGCGCTTTTTTAGAAATACCGGTCTCGCTGTGTATTTTTTAGATTAGTCTATCCGTTTATCTGAGATATAGTTTTTCTGTGTGCAAATTTCACTCAGATCCGTAAAGTAATTTTACGCGTTGTTTAACAAACACCCAAACCTCATCCTAAACTTTCGTATTTACAATATTACTATGGTAGACATATAAAGATATTGGGTGCATTAATAAAATAATTAGGACATATTAGTATTGTACGATTCCCATGTGTTGCATAACAAACTGGTAACAGAAAGTGTCTTACGGGCAATGAATCAAGGTTTAATATGGCGCGTAGGTATTCTAACATTATGTCTTTATACATAAGTGTCGATAATGTAAGAATTAAGTTCCAATTTCGCTCATGGATTCATCGAAGTGGCGCCCGACAGGTCGAAAACGTTCCATTACACGCTTGCTTCATATCATTGTGGAGTGAAACTCTTTCGGAATATGATAGCTTTGTTCTGCTTCACTTTGGTATTAATCTGAGAAAAAATGCGTATGTGTACAATAATGCGTCTATAAAACCATATTAAAAAATCTCTAAATTTGTTATTGTTACTAAAAATCTTCAGGTCAGAGGAGATTTTCTCAGTAAAACTTACGCAAAAATGTAAAGCTAATAAACGCTCACACCTTTATCTCCGAAAGGGGAACTAAAGTGGAACGTAAACGCAATTTTCAAAAAACGATAATTTTGGATCGAAGTAAGTAATAAAATTAGTTAGCCGGTCTCCTGTATGTGAAAGTATCTCTAGATAGGTTATACATTGTTTATTTATACTGTTAAGCAACTAAATTCTAGCACAATTTAGTTTCAAGAATATTTTAGTCAGTGCATTTTTTTTTGACATGACTCGTTTTTAGCCTGACAAGGGCCGTCTTATACAAACACACCTTACTTTTGAGTGAGCGCTATAGGCAGTAGGCACCCGCAACCCTTGAAAATTAAGCGACCATGCTGAAGGCAACCCGCTAACGGGTTACGAACCTCGGTTCAGGAGTCAATGGGAAAAGATGAGACATTAACGATTAGGAACAGTGTAATGTTACTTATATGTACATCTTATGTCTATATATGGGTAGAGCAGATAAAAAGTGAATAGTGGATACTGGTGGACTTTGGTGGATCTTTCTTATGTAAGAGTCCTTTTGGGCAGTAATCACCTTAATGTCTATTTCTACTGCCAAGCAACAGTGCGTATGTACTATTGTATTCCGTTTTGAAAGAAATTGTAGTCCACGTTATTACTGGGCATTATGAAATTAAACATATTATGTCCTAGAATGCCGAGCGCAGTGAAGCCACGCAGTATCTACTCTGCCATTCAAAGTACTGTATGGTGTTGCTCCCTTTATGGCATATTCGTCCAAAATATATATAGATATATTTGTATTATAATTACATCTTTTTTTGTTATATTTTTACTTGCATTAAAAATAAACGTAAAAGTTTTGTTTCAATTATCGTTGCTGCTACTGTTTATGAGTAATTGCGGTTTGCTAACAGACGATTTAAAACCTTAATCAAAAAGATAAAAGGGTTTAAAGTTGAGTTATAAAACTAATTTAACCAAACTTTATTTGAAACTTCATTATCCTGTCAGGACGACAAAGGTGGAGTGGGTATGATGTATGTGGACTAGAACTAATTAGGGAAACTTTCGGAGTAACTTAAAGGGAATATTAGTGGTGGGTAGTGAGATTGTTACGAGGTCCGTCTTTATTACGTTGGTTCATTTTATATATATATATATTTAACGTTTTTATTATTTGTTTAACTCAAAGCTAAAATAATATTTAGTACTTATAACAAAACCTTAACTCATTAACTATATTATAAAGGACAACAATTTTAATCAGATTAATTAACAAATAAGCAAGAGTGCAACAACATAAAAATATAGCTAGCGAAATGCAACGATTGTGAACGTCCGTCCGATCCTAAGCAAAATGCATGCAAAAGTGTATCGCTAACGCAGTGGTCCGCTGGCCAGCCGGTTGAGTTTCGCGCCCTTTTCGTTCTTTTTTCGCACGACTGACCACGTCACCTTGCTCATTATATATATAGTAAATCCATGGGCGCCGCCAAGGTAGTTTTAGGGAGGTGCATCTGCATTCTGCACCTACGCACTATAATACATCATATCATAAAGTTTTTTTTTTCAAATATAAATCGCACGGGTTTTTGAAAATGTTTTTATCATTAAAAATCTCTGTGGTCGATAGTTGCCACTGTTGCAGATTTATTCAGTGACATTATTTTTGTAATTTATTTCTGGGTAGGGGGTGCATCTACTTGCACCCCTCTCCCGGCGCCCCTGAGTAATTCTTATATTTTATATCAGAGATCGCGTAGTAATTATTATATTAATAAGGTACGTACAGGTTTTTATATTGTTCTTATATATGAAAAGAGACTCTGTGAGATAACAGCGTCGAAATATGCAGAAAAATGTAGTAGTAAATCATATCAAGTTTTGCAATAAACAAGAGTGGGCACGTAGTGGATATATCTCTCTATCTTTCTTACGTCCGCGTACTAATGCATCGAGTTCTCGATTTCAAACTAGATTTTAAAAGAGAACATTTATTTTTGGGGTGAGTTTTAAAATTTCATTCTGATAACTACGATAGATATTTTTGATAAAAGTATTAAAAACATTGACGTATATTCTATAGACACGAACGTCCATATAAACTATTTGTTAAAATTCTGAACTAAAAGGGCAACCAAAACGTCACAGTTATAACCTATGTATTCACTTGTACAACAAATAATTTTACTTATTTGACTAATATTTTTAATCACATCCAGGTTTGCACTTAGTAGACTCGCGTTTATATATTATGGGCGCCGCTCCGTACACAACCAAAAGCATTAATATTGACACCATGCTAAAATCAGTTTGAATGGATTACAGTTCAATTCAGTTGAACACAATGACCTTTTTTAAGTTTCTATTTATTTTACATAGAAATCCTTCATAATATTTCATATTGTTTGCAATATAGCATTATATTTACACACGTCATTTCCGGGAAGTGTCGCGACATTGTAATAACATGATGTACGACATCCCAGCCACTCTGGCAACTCTCGAGAGCTAAAATTAAATTTAACTCGCGTTAGTGTTCTAGAAGAAAATTGTTTTATCTAATGTAGAGGTAATATTAGCACACATTAATCGAAGAAGCACTTCAGCCGGGAATATCGTCAAAGAAAGATATTAAACCAACAAACTTAGAGTATAAACTTCTCATATATATTACCGGAACGTCCGTAAGTACTTTTAAACCGATTACTTAAGTTAGTTTTATCTTATCCGTCGATACTTTCGAGTGAAAGTTAATTTTAGTTTGAAATGAGATGGAATTTTATTAGATTGCAGAAGTAAATTTATGTTACTAATATTTTTATGCTCCTTATTCCAAATATAATTTTTTTATGGTAAATTTTATTTCAAGACAATTTTAGCCAAAATTTAAGTTATAATTTCTGGTGATATTTTTTGATTGCTATCATATCTTTCCCTTAGCTATCTTCCCAAACAATAAGCAAAGTAAATTGTTTATTGCCAGTTAAACATTAACTTCGTCTGATACCCGCTTAAAATTATCACAATAAAGTATTTAAATACAATGCTTGAACTGAACCTGTTTTTATCAATATTTACGCCCGGTAATGTTCAAATCAAAACATGTTTTCCCAAATTCGCTATGAAAATAAAATCACAAAATGACCTCGTAGTGAGATTTTAATTACCGTCTGTCGATTAATGGTCGCGATTAAATATTCAAGGCGAAACATAAACGTTACGGATAAAATTTATGTATATAGGTTATGTCCCGTGAAATTAAATTGATTCGTCGAAGATATCATCGTTGTACTAGTTATTAATTTAATGCTATTAAGATTCATTACTTGAATCTAGCTGTAAGATCCACTGACCGCAGATCAGTTGTTTTTACACGTTATCTAAAGTATTTTTTAACAATACAAAATGTCTCCCACCATTGTTTTTATAATATAATAATATTAGCCTTGTATTATATACTGTCCTACTTCTGGACATGGGTCTCTACTACTGAGAGCGATTAGGCTTTAAGCCACCGCGCTGGCCTAGTACGGGTTGCCCGACTTCACACACCCTCAAAATTCCTTATAGAGAACTTCTCATGTATGCAGGTATCCTCAAGATATTTTCCTTCACCGTTAAAGTAAGTGTGGCGGGACAGTCAACTGTCCCGCCACATAAGCGATAATTCACAAAGACTACGCACATAATTTATTTGAAATGTCAGATGTGTGTGTCCTCGGGATTTGAATCTGCGGACATTCGTCTCGGAACTCTACATCCAACTAGGCTACCGCCGCTTTCCGTGGCATACTTTTATTTATAAGCAATTCTATTAGCTCAGATCCTACTCAATTATTTCTGCTTTAAACAATTTATTACAGAGTGGTTTTACCAATTGGTCGTCTATAGATTATGAAATAAGTCTAATCGTAATGCAGTCATCTTATCCGTGCATAAAACACAAAGGGAACGGCAAGCGTTAACCAAACTACCATTAAGAACAAATGTTAATACTTCTGATGTCTAAATAAATGGAACATTCCAGTATTTCTACCATTTACTTTTATTGTTACACTTAATGTTTGGTCGAAACAAGTTAGTAAATAACTCTAGGAAGTTGTGTACTGTCCAAAACTTTCCCTTCCCGTCAAATGGCAGGAAATGGCTCCGACTTCGAGTTACATCTGAAAACTTTGTTTTGTAATCCTTTTGCTCGTCCCTTATGTATGTTTAATGAGATGGCCGTTTCATATTAGAGTGGCGTTCGAGGTGAATTTTAAGTGAAAACTGTTGAAGTCTTCTTTAAAATTTAGCATGATACCATTATCATCGTCTTGAGATACGCACCTTATAACTTTCGGTGTATTTTTTTTATTTTATTGCTGTAAATGACGAGACGAGCTTGCCGTTCGCAAATGGAATAATAAAAAATAAAAAGTATTGTTTGTTATTCCACTGCGCTCACCATCCTGAGACGTGGGATGTTAAGTCTCATTATGTCCAGTAGTTACACTGGCTACAATGTCCTTCAAACTGGAACAGAACAGTGACACACTGCTGCTTGGTGGCAGAAATAGACATTGCGGTGGTACCTACCCAGGCGGAGTCTCACATATGAGAGGCCTACCACAAACAAATATTATATAATTTTAATTTTATTCTAACGATACAGGAGTGCTTGGTAGCAAAGGTGGACAAAACATTGGTAATTCGGTTGATTTCTCTGAAATAAGTCACGATTTGTTTAATTCTGATTTGCGAATAATTTCGGTAAATACAAATATAAAAACATTGCGGTCTCCTTGAACCTTCGCAGTTGTCCAAACTAAACCTATATATCTTTCAATGAATCGATCGATTGCAGATGGCGGACGCAAGATAAAATATTGGTCAAGGTTTGATGAACTACTAATGGATCACCGCATGTTTTTATTTACAGTGAGAACTGCTTTCCGAACTGGTGGCAGAGTTAATATTGACGGAATCTAAATAATGTATAACATTTATAGGTGCAAATAAATTTCATTTCATTTTATTAGGATCTCTTCAATGGTCTATTGCAGAGTTGATGAATCTTTTTGGTTAACGTGTCTAAGTCTATTTCAATGAAAGAAAATGTATGTAACGTGCCATCCAAGGCTGGTCTTAGATATTCGCGCTACTTTTTGGCTTATTTTTAGGTTCTAACTATATTTTGGCATACATTCTCTATTATTATTCAAATACCCGAATTATTTTGTCGCGTGCCATTTGTAGACCATCTTCGGTCTATGACAGCGTACTTAAACCGTAATGTGAAATCCTCAGTTTGATTCCCAAGAAGGTAAGCATTTTGTGTGTATTTTTCGACTAAATATATAACTGAGTTTTCAATGAAAAGGTGCCTATCATTTAAAAGTTTATATGCTTAGCTAAATATGTATACACACACACTGAGATACATTAAATTGTATGTAGATATATTTTTATTTACTGTGCTTGCTTTAATATAAGTTCCAATGGAGTTCGCATGACCTTATGGGTAGAACCCCAAAATAGATATATATTAAATGAAATGTGTGTACTAGTTACGTCCCAGCCTAAACCTAGAGAAAAGGCGTTATTATATGTATGTTAATTAAGCAATAATCCAAACTGCGAAGATTAACTAGCATAAGGCAGTCTCAACACCCTACTACGTGTATATCGTGTCGGATCCACAGAAGCCACAATTTAATGCAGTCGGTTTTATTATGCAGTGTTATTAGTGTGGGTGGGGTTACATTTCCAACCACAATCGCCCACTATCCGCTCCATCGACCGTTTAATGGAAGTTCAACTCGTGGACTAAGGTTATAAAACAAAATAGCTATAAATTATTTGATATAGCTTTTGTACGTCTTCGTACGTTTGATAATCCTCTTCCGTGATAAAAATATTACCGGCACTGATGTTTTTATCTGGGTTAACTGTAATTATGTTTTCCTAGAATGATCTAGGTACTAAATTATATCTAAATCAATTCCATTTGTCTAATTTACCCAAAAACATCACCAACTTTCAGATTTGTGATAGTGGGATTCAAAGTGTTTTGCAATTATTTTTTTGTTCGTGTTTCCAACTTCGCTGGAGAAATTGGCGCCGATTTCTAGTGTTTTAGCCAAAACATATTTGGCAGCGATTAGCCGAAGGACGTCTTCAAGGGGTAAGACCTTGACATTAAGCCGTTTTGGCTAAAGACGATTAAGGGAGGCGGTACATACGGTTCAATTAATGGAAGAAGGCTACTTCTTCGGAGCCAGTAAAGTCGAATGTTAAGGAAGATTTTGAGATGAGTTATTGGGGCTGAAGTTGGCCTTGAAATCTTCGAATAATTACTGGTGCTAGGTCTCTTATATGTGAGAGTCCTCCTGGGTAGGTACCACCGCAGTGTCTATTTCTGCCGCTAAACAGCAGTGTGTAGTCACTGTTGTGTTCCAGTTTGAAAGGCATTGTAGCCAGTGTAACTACTGGACATAATAAGACTTAACATCTCGTCTCATGATGGCGAGCGCAGTGGAATACCAAACAATACCTTGTAATTCAAGTTGTTGGATGGTGTTTCTACTGTTTATGGGAGGTCATATCACTTACCATCAGGCGAACAGCAGGCTCGTCTCGTCATTCATAGCAATAGAAAAATAATAATAATAATAATAATAAACACCGCGTAAACCTATCAAATCAATTTCGGTCCTCGCGTCTTCAACTGATATTTGAGCTTCTTAAATTCTATTCCGGAATGTTTGAGACCTGGCGAGTGCATAGTCAGGTGTTACGCTATAAATATTTGTCTCGATGCATAATTGGCTCGTACACAACTTTTACCATACTGTTTATGTTTTTCATCCTCGCTCTTTGTAAACACGCAAAAAATTTTACATTATTTTTAACAGATTACGGCTGGGAAAGTACATGCCCCTATATTTATAAATATTGTGATAGTTTGCTATTAATTAGCTTCAGACTAAACTGGTTGAATAAATACATCGTTTTCCCAAATATGTTATTATTTAATGACATATAATAAATCTATAATGCAAAATACGAAATAAGATTACATAAATGGTTTTCACATCAAAGAAAAACTCTGATTTCGCTGCGTGTTGTATGTAATTTATTGTATTTTATTTGCTAAATGCTAGAGAATTGTTTTATATTACTACTTACCACGTATTATTCCGGAAACAGTGAATTAAAATCCACCATGTATCTTTTATAGCAAAAGAAATAAAAACACAACGACTTAATCCTCGAGGGGTAGACAGAGGTGCAACCAGGACACCGAGTTTTAGCTAAGTGTGTTCCTATAATATGAGGAGGCAAGTCTGTCGCCATATGGAGCGCAAATTCCAGACTCTAAAATTATAGTGAGCCGTTAAATCCAAATATCACTTTACCCGACCTGGAATTCGACCCCGGGATCTCAGAGCAGTGGTCGCACCGCGCTCGCAACAAAGCTACGCCACCGAGGTAGTATAATATAAAGCGTCACTTAAATATCTATACCTAACACTGCAATGGCGCTAATGTAAGTGTCGGGTGACGAGCGGCTTCTCAAGATACGTCACGATTCATTATTAATGGTGACAAAGTAGATGAAGCAAAGTATTTTATAGATTTAACTGCGCGTGCATCATATAATAAATTTTGCCTCTAAACGTTGTATTTTATTATTAGAAAATCACCCAATTCCTAAACGTTATATTTTATTATTAGGAAAACAATTTATTTCTGCCTTAAAAGCCGGAAATGCGATCGCTCTAGATTACTTATATTATGGATATTTAAGAGCGGATATCACTTCCTATTAGATGACCCAAATCTCGATTTCTATAGAATATAGAACGTTACCTGAAATAACAAGTAAAGTTCCGCTCCGGAGTTTATTTATTAAGAAATCACGATGAACCAATAAAGTTTATAGACATACATCTCAAAGTGAATGATTGACAGATACAGGATACACTTGTTTTTGCAAGTGTTCGTTTTTGCTAATTTCTTGGAGAATGCGGAGGTATGGATCATCGTCCACGAAGACGCGCCCCACTTCTTTCCCTAAACTATTACATTGTGTGTGAACAGCATAAGTGCACACGCACACTACAATGGATATCGTCAGAGAGAGTGCTTGGATCAGTCCCTTTACCCCGCGACACTCCGCAATACCACTGCTCAAAAGGGGGTGGGACGCGTCTTTGTAAATGAAATAACATAACTTTATAAATAAGATGTAAGTGAGGTATCAAATTAACGAAACAAAAGAACTGAGCTATAAAAAGTAAGTATGTTAACTAGAGAGTTCATTGGTCTGATTCTCTAGAAGGTATTTATTCAATACTCCAAAGAAACCGGGCAAAATCGAATTTCTTATAATTTTTCTGAGGATAGTGCGGTAGACAATATTGATTATTGATATTTGGCAACTGGGCAAATAAGCCAGCCGACCCGGCCAGGTTTACAGTAATGTGGAGAAAATAGCAATGAATCGGCAGTTTTCGCATGTCCAAATTGCCTGCGGCGAACAACAGCCGAAACTTCGACACTTGAGGTCAGCGACATAACCATAACAAGCCAATTGTTACGCGCCGCTATCCTAGCCGATCACATCGGGCGTTTCCGGAAGTATTCGGCTGCGCGGTCTGGCTGGCAGAAGAGAAGATATGTCACGCGGCGACTATTCGATTATTATTCTCTCCAGCCTAGCGCAACAAGGAACAAAAAATCTTTTGTATGGAATTGACATGGCATTTAATGGCGGATGCTGCTATCTCTCTCTCTCTCAGTACAGTTTCTCTTTCTATTCCTCACCGCCATTATTATTGTTTGTTTACTTCCTGACGTTTTGGAATACATTTGTGTTTTATTGATTTATGTTTGTATTATTCGTTATTCAAACAAGTAAAAATATACCAAAAGTGTTTTTGTTGGTGTAAGTGAATACGTTTTAATGACATGCCACCAAAAAATGTTTCATTACGTGTGAAATTTGTGGAGATCATGCCAGTCGCATAAATCACAAAAGCAGAATGTTCATGGCGAAATTTCCATTGGATGAGGTCAGGTAAGCATTAATGAGACGTTTTTAGTTATCGCGCAAATAAAGTAGCTTAGACAAAATGAAAATTCTCATTTTCTAATTACCATTATGTTACTAGTGATGTTGTTATTATTATCGATATCGATACCTGCTTAAATTTATTAATCAATTTGCCCTCCGTGATTTCACCCATGTAGGTCCAGATTCTGTGGGAACATAGTGATAAAAAGAAGTAATTCCAACTATCTACATACCAAGTTTAATCGCAATCATTTTTGTTTTTTTGCGGGTAGGTATAATAAACATACAATTGCATGCACACGCTTTATAATATTAGTAAGATGATGACTGATCATCAGGACAAAAATGCTAAAGTCGTGTATGTGTCGGTGTGAGTGTGTGTGTATTTAAAAATGCGTTGGGCAATCAATGTGCCTGGTCACTGTTTATGATTTTAGGCTTAAATATAATTTAATAAGCAATTTATTTACAATTGAAAAATATTTCCAGATGCCGAAAGTGGGTTCAGGTTGTGGGAAAAGAAGATTTTATATATGATCCCATGGAAAAGCTGCATACTTTGAAATATGTGTGTGGTTCTTACTTTAATAACAAAGATTTTAATAAAAAGAACAATCGCCTTAGAAAGTCAGCCATACCATCGAAAAATTTGAAAGCTGATCCACTTCCTTATGAAATATTGCTTGAATTTCCGTGCCATGTTTTTATAAACAATGATTGCACAAATGATAATATATTTTAAGAGAAGTGCGACAAAAAAGTGTCACCATCCTTTGACTTTATAATTCAATATTCTCATTGTACCTTGACCTTTTTTTTTTTTTTTTTTTTTTTTTTTCATGGGGAAAATCCTCTTGGATCCCCGTCGTGCATATGCAATGTAGACGGGGTATGTCGGATTTTTACCGACTAAAAACCCCATGGTGGTCTCCATCAGCACTTTAGAATGACTCCGGGACCTCGAACCGAACACGCCGAAGCCATTCCAGTGCTAGCATTTTAAGCGCGACTCGGGGGAACATCCTTGGTCCCCCGGCAAAGCTCTTTGGATGTCCAAACCAAGAAGAAGTATCTTCTCAGCGCCTCCTTCTTCGAGTGGGATTAGCTTTTTCGCGTTCCCGCTCATTGTACCTTGACCTATCATAAGTGCAACTATATTTGCCTACTTGATGAATAAAGAATTTTATTTTAAAATACAATTATTATTCTACAAGTGAAAGCTTTTTATTTTATTTCGAGTCCTCATTTTAATCCAGCCTTGTAATTATAGTGCTAAAATATTCACTATATAGCATGAGTTGGATTGATAATGTGGACTCGAAAATACATTATATGAATTTTATCAAAGTAGCATTTGCGTCGATTCCAGTAGAATTAATCGATATCGATAAAAGGTGCTCACTACTATGAATTTTGTTCAGTTGGTAGTATTGTTATTTGACGTTTCTGACGTATTCTTCCGTGATATTGGTATTGATACGCCATGTAAATTCGATTTTATTACTTTGTATTAAGTCCTGTCTCTTAAAACGTAGTGATTATATTCTCTTTGATTCTCTCTGGCTGGACGTTGTCAAAAGAATGTCTAAAATTGTATTCTGTAATTATTTTGCTAATATAATGTTTACTGTAAAAAGAGCGTTTTACATTCAGAAGTGGGATTATACAAATGATAATTTGAAGTTACATTGAATTCGAATGTGAAGAGAACTATCGGAATAAATCTGTGATGAATCATTGAACGCCAAAATTAAAATTACCAGATTCTCAGATTTTTAGTTACCATGGTAACGTCTACGTCTGTTGAAGTAAATATGTTGGGAATGCATATGGAATTGATGTCTGCACATTAGTACGATTAACGACATTCATAACAAAAACTTCGTTATGCCTGCTGCTTGGCTCACTGGAAAGGGTGTTTTCTTAGAAACTAAATCATTGGAGACAGGAATGACTGGAGTCATGTGAAGTCAAATTAGTGGCGCAACACTTCAGGCTGACAATGCGAACGTGCGTAACTGTTTATTTTATTTAATCTGATCTGTCTGTGGCCGTGAGCCTTTTGATAATATTCTATCTGCAGCCGTGACCATTCTGATCATATTCTGTCTGTAGCCATAAGCATTCTGATCATATTCTGTCTGTGACCATGAACATATTCTGTCATTCATTGTCTGTGATCATATTGTCTGTAGTCATGAGCATTCTGATCATATTCTGTGTGCAGCCATGAGCATTCTGATTTGTGTTGCTGGGTCCTATTTGTTTAAAATATAGGTACCCAATTCAGTTCTACTTTCTCAAATTTATTTTTGTGAATACCTTACGGTATTCACTTTGCAGGATGGCCGATGTTACGCGCCGCTATCCTAGCCGATCACATCGGGCGTTTCCGGAAGTATTCGGCTGCGCGGTCTGGCTGGCAGAAGAGAAGATATGTCACGCGGCGACTATTCGATTATTATTCTCTCTGGCTGGACGTTGTCAAAAGAATGTCTAAAATTGTATTCTGTAATTATTTTGCTAATATAATGTTTACTGTAAAAAGAGCGTTTTACACAATATATAACAGGGCAATATGAGAATCAACATGTGAAGGTGACGAGTGCAAGGTACTTTGAAAAATCGATTGGTGCTCTATAATCTAAATATACTATCATCATAACTTGCTTGTCTCATCATTAAATTATTATTACTCATTTTTTACATTCTTGTTACCTTAATACCAAATTCTATTTTTAACATCCATAGAATTACTGATAATTTAAAAATTTCCATGAAAATACGATACGCTAGCACGAAATAAACGCTCCTGATAATAGCATTTCGTCGAAAACGACGTACACTTCTATCGAATACCTCATAACACGAAACCTGGAACTGTAGTTGGAGTTACTTTTGAAGTGTGCTTACATAATCTATCTACTAGAAAACGAATACCGGTGTAATGTTTAGTTATACAATGTTTTGTCGGCTGCGTCCAAATGCGAGTGCACGGCACGACTCTTGCGTGCAGTTTTTGCAGTTGTACGTGTGCTTCTTTATAACATGCTTTGTATTCAGTTCACGCCTTATACACATTGACATAAGGTCGCTTTGGTAACATGAGTAAAGGCCGCACATGGCGCATTACCTGTAGCCTGCACCCACGCAACTTGCAAGGCTTTTGTAATAACGAGCATTCGTCAGATTTATAGATTAGACGCACCTTTATCGAGTTGAATGACATTTATCATTGGACGAATGGAAATAAAAAGTAGTTTGTACGTATACACTGTATTAGTCTTTAAATGTAAATTATTATTGTAATTTATCTATCTAATTTGTATTAACAAAATTGGTTAGAAAATAATTTAATTATTACTTATTTAAAAAAATGCCTTTAAAGTTCAACTGTGGCAGACCTATTAAAGTTTATTACTAAGGCGGAGTGTATGAAGCATGAATGGGCTGACTGGGGTAATACCATTGTCTCTAAACAGATGTGAAACGACAGCAGACGTTTGTTTCCGGCGTCCCAGCCGGAACAAACCGCTTCCCATCCTTATCTCTATTCCTAACATAGAGTCCACATGATTATTGTGGTATTGTGCTTATTGGCAGTAAAAATCATTTAATTTCATCATCCTGAGACGTGAGATGTCAAGTCTCATTATGTCCAGTAGTTACACTGGCTACAATGTCCTTCATACCGGAACACAACAATGACTACACACTGTTGCTTGGCGGCAGAAATAGACATTGCGATGGTACCTACCCAGGCGGACTCTCACATATGAGAGGCCTACCACCAGTAGGTAGGTCGGTTAAGAATTACGAAGACACAACTAAATCAATGGATCAACATCGTATATACTAGAGCATATTTGTCGTACCTCGTCCATCTGTAACCACGTGTGCGAATGGCAATTTCAGGTATGTGCTAAATTACCGAAACATGTTGCGTCTGGCACACCTTGGCCGTTCCTTGGCACTCTGCCAGTACATGTATTAAAGATGTGACTGCATTCGCTTTTCGAGAATTAATAACTGATTACATTCAGATATTTTATATTGAGGCCATTGTCACAAGAATGACGTCATGTGTTTTAAGTTGATGAATTGTAGTTTGTCGCTATGGTATGTTTACTGCCGAGGAGTAAACGTCTCTGGATAGTCGACACAATTATGCCGGCCTGTTGGAACTGGATATACACAAGTTGATCCCGGAACGCGACACACTTACGTGGGCCACTATGACGAGTTTAACAATTTGTGTACGACGATCGCTATTTGGGCGGATATAAAATATATCCTACCACCAGCAAATTATCACTGGCAATAAAAAATGTTTTCATTCTTTCTAATTTTTTCGGTCCCTGTGTGAAAGTGTCGATAACATTTCACTTTAACAAATATAAATCTCATGATCGTTTCTCAGATTATATTTAAAACATTAATTGCATTTGTCCAAATTATTGATACTGTTTGTTGCGATAGTATCTAATGCCTTGTTACCGGAACATCTAATCAGAAAAATCTATGTTTCAGGGGAAATTCGTGCGTGTTCGACTCAATAATACACATTAACGCGCATTAAATGTAGATAAAAGATGAAAAAGTGCCGATTTGATAAATTACGATATCTCTATTTATTTTGGGCTGTGACGTGGTTGTATTAGTTTTGTATCTAGTTATCGGCGAAATTTGGTTTTAAATATCATTTCCTATGCCTCTTCTAACTAAATCAATAAATTAATGTTTTCGACCGTTAATTTTTATTATTATTACCTTTAATATCTTATTGTGTATATTCTAGTTACTGGAACTAGGTCTCTCATCTGTGATAGGCCACCTGGGTAGATACCACCGCAATGTTGAAATCTGCCACCAAGCAGCAGTATGTAGTCACTGTTGTGTTCCGGTTTGAAGGACATTGTAGCCAGTGTAACTACTGGACATAATGAGACTTAACATCTCACGTCTCAGGATGGCGAGCGCAGTGGAATACCAAACAATTCTTTGTGATTCAAGGTGTAGGATGGTCTTTCTACTGTTTAAAGGTGGTCCTATCGCTTACCATCAGGCGAACAGCAAGCTCATCTCGTAATTCAAAGCAATGTCGGAGGAAGCTATGTGTCCGGTTGATTGTTGTTTGCGTGCATAACGCACAATAATTGTTAATCTAATTTTATTTGATTTGTTACATTTTTCTATTTCTTAAAACCTTACACATTAGCCATAATGTAATAGAAGTTTATTTAAAAAATATAATTTACGAAACGACCAATCAGAGCAAGGCACGTGCCTCGAGCGGGGTCGAGGCGCCATCTTCGCTATTCATTTATATATATAGTAAGTATATATATATATATATATATATATATATATATATATATACAAATTATTATATATACAAATTTATAGTCAGGGAGCCCTATTCCGTCTATGATAGACCCATGAGTATATATAATATTATGTGTTCTTGTACCCAATTTAATTTCAAGCACCACGGTTGCCCATTATCAATAATAATACTAAACAGTACTTAACAAGGCACAAATTCAAAGCTCTATGTTAGTCGATATCAATATTAAAACCAATAAATTTTATGAAAGAGGTATATCTACTTAATTATAAGTTGTGTAAAGTGCATATTGCGATGATAAATCCATTTAGATAAACCTCTGCAATATTATATACAGTTCAATGAAACATAAACAAGTTGGCTTATCGTTAACTAGGCCACTCTATACCTCACTCAGAAAGAAATAAGCCTTATTTGACCCCGGATAATGGTTTAAGCCGTAGTCGGGCAAGACTCAAATCTGTAAGAGGCTTAATAACAAAAGTAAATTATGTATTTAAAAAAAATCGGGCAAGTACGAGTTGGGCGGTTCACATGGTAACCGTACAAATGTGTAAATAAGGAATTTAAGTATATAATTTTAAACTAGACAAATTTAACTATGCCGTTCGATCCCGAAACACAGTTATTGCATCAACCGCAAATAATAAGTTTGTAATAGTAAATTCGTTTTATTTGTTATTAAAGTACATATTTACGGTTTACATATAATATAACTGTACGGAGTTAGGTAATCATCAAGAAAAAATGGTGTACATTTTGGCAATCGCTATGCTACCCAACAGCGCGGCGGCTTAAAGTGAATAATGTGCAACTAATTAAAACTGGCACAGCGTTTATAAACTCCAATTACATTGTAATAACACTGCTTCCTGCTATACGCGTATAACTATGAAAGTTATTATATTTCGGAAAACAGTTGATATTCGATTGAAGATATAGAGCAAAATTTGCAGACTCAACTTTATTGCACTAGTCATAAATCATATTTTACTTGTATTACCTTACTTAAAAATAAACGAAAAGTAATACGCGCATGTGTGCCTTGATGAGAAGGTACTAGCAATATCAAATTTCGAACAATACAGTGCGCCCAGAGATCCAAATCTCGTGAGAACGTCATAACGCAAACCGTGTCAGTATTGTCAGAGAAACGCGTCAAACGAGATGTCATAGAGATCTAGACACACAACACTGCCCATGCGTTTATGGTACACCCAGTTTCAAAGTTGAAAGCGAAAGGTCGTGAAAGAAATCCTTAATGACATATTATTAAGGATTTGGTGTTTGGCATCGACATTTTTTATATTTACATAATTGTCGGTATATAGTTTTGTTGGGTCTTCTATAACCTGTGCTGTGAGTAAAGGCTTACGTACACAGTGCTCGTAACCACTAATTTTAATATCAATGAAGCCTACTTAGACGCCGCTCAAACTTCACTCACAGAATTAAATTTTTGGGAAAAATAATTCCAACATTAAAAAAATGCTTAATAAATACTTCTAGCAAAAAACAAGCCAAGTTGAGCAACATTTATGTGTGCACCAATCTCATCTATGCTGACAAATATAGAGTTCAAATTACAATATAACACTAAAAATCTGATCTGCAAATACACGTCAATTTTCAAACAGAAATGATCTCCGGTGAAGGTCCAGACAGCACGGCGTCAACGATTGTCAACAAGCACTTTTAAGTGCACTTTAGTGCATTAACAAGAGCCTCAAGATCTGTAGTGACTCGACCTTATTTGCAGCTGCAAGTTTTATAAAGTTCTTGTCATTCGAATTTCAGATAAAATAGTTATGGCGATATATCTATATAAATAAAAAAATACTTCATAATATTTTAAGGGTTACAAGGTTACATATCGTTTGGTGGTTTGGTTTTGCCACACAAATAAAATAAAATTTTAACTATGCAGTTAGGTTACTTTACGACTTCATAAGGTTATGAATGTGGATGGTATTTTAAATACCTATAAACAGTTTTAATAGTAGAGCATTATTTGAGCCCTGAAGCGAATAGTAAGTTGCTGAAGATCTTGTGCAGTCAGCGACCAAAGTAACTCAACAAATTCAAAATTTCATATCTGCTTTAATCTTTTGTGCTTTTATCAACCATAGTTTTTATTTAGTAACATAAACTTTAAAGGGTTTAATTCACATAAAGAAAAATAAAATTAAAGGTAATATTATGTAGAAACATTTTGAAGTTTTCTGTGTGAAGTCTACTAATCGGCGATATCCCAGTGAGGTACACTAAGGCCTAATACCTCTCAGTTGATGAAGAGGCCCATGATCAGCAGTGGGACAGGGCTGGTATTATTATTATTACATACTATTATAATCATTATAAATCTGTTTTCATTGATCATTAAAGTTAAGAGGCGTCTCTGACTGCGGCGGTAAGGCGATCCATTCCGAAAGTCATAGTTTCTATAATACACTTATAAAACGCTATAATCTATACAGATATATAAAGTTGAAGAGTTTATTTTTTTTGTTTGACCGCCCTAACCTGAAAAACTACTAAACCGATTTCGAATTTGTTTTTTTACTAATAGGAAGCTAAATTACGCCTGAGTGCTATAGGCTACTTTTTATCCCGGGAAAATATGAATCCCGGAAAAACTTTCACGTGAGCGGAGACGCAAAATCAAATAATATATCTTAATTTCCTCTCTACACTACGGATTACCTATCAGATAAAAAATCAACTGAACATTGAAACATTTCACAGTATTTGACGGTCGTCGTTCATCCGTGCGGCGAAAAGATATTTTATTCACTAATCTTCCTTAGAAAAAGTTGTTTGATATAATTTTACGAGGTTTACCCGTCTACTAAAAACTTTATAGCCCTATTTTTCCGGTTTGTATGCCGCAAATTTAAAACATTTTTTCCGGATCACCCGGTTAACGGCCGTGAATTCTATAATAGTTTCGTGCGGCCCTAATCCCGTAGTTTTTTCTCGAGTTATAGTTTTTTATAGTCTTTTTTTGCATTTACGATCGGCTGATTCCCGTTTATTCCGGTCGATAAACATGTAAAATCTTCCGGCCGGGAAAACAATTTGAAGCCCGCCAATTTTGGTTTGTACGGTAATCGGCGGCCGCTTTGTGGTTGGTGCGGAATGTCGGGTTAGGTCAGAGCCTTTTTAGCTTTGAGCAGATGTTTGAAGTAGAAAGTACGATCAGTTGTTGGTTGTTTGAACACTTAATTGCGAGTGAAATGCGAAAGTATCTTAGTCGGTTTCTTTTATGTAGACATTAAAGAGCCTTTTTTTTACTAAGCTGTTTATTTATTTATACCGATAATATATCTCTAGTTATATTTTTATATTCTAAATGCGAATGTTCATGAAAATATTTGTATATTTGTTAGCAGTAAACGCAGAAACATCTAAACTGATTTGGATAAAATTTGACATACATTTGGATAGATCATGTCTTGGTAACACATAGGCTTTTTATCCCGGTAATTTGTTCCGATGGAAAATAAATTTGAAATATGTTGCCGTTAGTGTCGGACAGGTGGCGCTATATATCGCATTTTTTTTTAAAGCATTTATAGCGGGAAAGGCTTTCCACGCGGGCGAAACTGCAAGCAACACCTAGTACATCATAAAAACGGCATTTTATTTCGAAATCCCGAAGCAAAATTAAGATAAAATACTAATTAAGCACGCTCCTAATTGCAATATATGAATTGTAACATTAATTCAAATGAATACTAAGTAATTGGCTCACATTCATCTTTATTATTCAACGTCTTAATAATTAAGACAAGTTACAGAATTAATACTTAATGACTTAAGTTTTTTTGCGCACGTCTGAGCAAGTCTGTTACTTAACATCGTTTTGCGTGCGGTTCCACCCGCGTGTCGCTTTGTGGAATAAAGTGTAAAATATAATTATTTTGCGGATTTTATCACGGTTTTTAAATTTAATGTTCCCCCGACGTTTCGAAGACTTTTCAGCTATCGTGGTCACTAGGCGGACTGAAGTCAAAATTACAATATCTATTTACATTTTACAGCTATACATTTATTAAAAAAAAATTGCTTATGGTGGTCCGTTCTACGCAGAATGAGCCCGCAGTGTCTTGATGTCTGACAGCCGATCTTTGGAGTTGTCTGGTTTTTTTATTATTGCTTTGAATAACGTGACGAGCGTGCCGATCACCTTATAGTAAGCGGTACGACCGCCCATAAACAGTAGAAACATCATCCAAGACCCTGAATTACAAAGTATTGTTTGGTATTGCACTGAGCTCGCCATCCTAAGACATGAGATGATAAGTCTTATTACATCCAGTAGTTACACTCGCTACAATGTTCTTCATGAAAGAAAACAGTAACTATAAATTGCTGTTTTACGGTGAAAATGGACATTATGTGAGAAACCTACCACCAACAAGATTGAGTTAGGGTTCAATAAATTCTCGTATTTTATATTAACCGAAATGTTATCGAAGCACGTTGCCTGTCATCACAGTCAACTATAACAATATTTGGCGTAAACAAACGGTCTGAAACTGACAGACTTCACAAAGATTCAGTTACAATGAGTCATTTTGTAACGCGTGGCTTCCAAAATGTTTATTTATTCAACCAACGCGTGGGCTTCATACTATGATGGGTTTATAATAAACATGTAAAAGATTAGACGATATATTTATATCTTCTGAGTAGATTGTCGCTTTCCTAGCAGCATTCACAAGCTGTGGATTAAGAGGTTCTGAGTACGAATCACAGGTAGGGCAATACTTTGTGTAGGTTTTATAACGACATTTGGACTTGTACTCCAGGCAGGCTAGTTGTACAAACTATGCAAAAATACTTTCTGTTGCAGGAAAAAATTTCATTGTGCCAATACTATGTACAAGTAGGACAATACTGTGTGTTGGTTTTTTAATGGCATTTCGAATTGTGCGTCAGGCAGGCGACCAGTTGTACAAAATTAAAAACTATGCAATATTTTTTTCCAATGCTTGAAAACTTGCATTATGCCAATTCGACAATTGACTGGCATAAAGCCGGTGGGAGATGATGTAGATATATTAACAGATACAAGATAATATTTCGTTGCATGCATAACTCTCGGCCTCGCGTGTCAAACGACGGTAATCATCTGATTAAAGCAGTTTTCGGCACATAATACTGAACTCAAGGAATACAAATGCCATAGCAGTATTTCTATAAATTTTAACCCGTCAATTCGAGCATTTTAACATCTCGCCAGTCAGCGAGGGCAGGTGCGGATAATAAATACCCATGATGAGGTGCGCGGCAGGGTTACCATACGCGAAACGTACCCGTTTTATGGCTCGTTCAGTGGAGTTTTTGCGCATTTTCGTAAATTTATAGCTACGTTAAGCGTTTTGCGGCACGTACAATGATTTAATGCTACAAAAAGTAGTTAATGTTCGTGATGCGTTTTATCAAAAAGTTACGTTGTTAATACAAACTAGATTTTTTCCACGAGACTGTCCTTAAGCGGAATAAAGTCACATGTGCACTATCCTGGATAACGGGTTAAGTAGCCTATAAGTTATTCAGTACTGGTCCATATATGCGTTAAAAGTCAAATCCATTTAGCGGTTTCTTTTTTAAAAAAAACAACTTCAAACTTTCGAATCTATAATACTAGCTTTTGCTCGCGGCTTCACCCGCATGAAGGAGTTTTCGGGATAATTTTTTTTCCGACTTTCTTAATATGTGTCGTTATATTATGACCAAAGCACACAAAATCATTATAAATAGTCTATGTGTTATTCTGATGTATAACCAATATTACTGTAAAGTTTCATCCAAATCCGTTCAGTAGTTTTTTCGTGAAAGAAGAACAAACATACATGCATCCTCACAAACTTTCGTATTTATAATATTAGTAGGATTAGGGCATAAATGCGAAATATACGCTTTTAACAATAAACAACAAAGTTAATAAATATAGTATGAAATACAAAAGTTCCAGTTATGCGTCAATATGACTTTTTATTGTATAAATTGTTTTATTACATACCCTTAGAGTGAACAATGACATGACGGACTAAAAGGCTTTTAACCTTAAGTTCTTGAGGCACCTGAAGTGCATCTCAATACATTTTCAGACATCCAATTACGATAACACAATTCATATACATTCAAAGAATAAATTGTAAGTACTCAGTATTCATATAAAATCTGAATCGATATTTAAAGAAAATGCTATATGAATGTGAAGGTGAGTTTATTTCTTACTAGGTTTTGTTTGCGAGTTCGCCCGTGTGAATCCCCTTTGCCCTACAAAAGTCCTTGAAATAGCGTACGAAGCCAGCGCCATCTATTCAAAAATATTGTCCATGGGAGCTTACTAGGATATAATAATAATAATATCAGCCCTGTATTATATACTTGCCCACTGCTGAGCAAGGGCCTCCTCCACTACTGAGAGGGATTAGGCCTTAGTCCACCACGCTGGCCTAGTGCGGGTTGGTAGACTTCACACACCTTCGAAATTCCTACAGAGAACTTCTCAGATGTGCAGGTCTTCTCACGATGTTTTCCTTCACCGTTAAAGCGAACCATAAATTCACAAAGAATACACACATGATTTTTTAGAAAAGTCAGAAGTGTGTGCCTTTGGCATTTGAACCTGCGGACATTCGCCTCGGCAGTCCGTTCCACACCCAACTAGGCTATCGTCGCTTTACTAGGATAACAATAGCCTAAATGTTAATCCTGAGCATAAGCTATCCGTGTGCCAAATTTCATTCAAATCCGTTTAGTTATTTCTGCGTTTACTTCCAATAAACATCCAAACATATTTACAAAGTTTCGCCTTTATAACTTGCAAGAGTAAGATATTTTTCAATATTAAAACTATTACTATAAAAGTATTTTTCTTTTACGTGAGATAAGTAAGTATTACAATCCTTTGAGCTGTGCTTATAATGCAAAATATTTAAAAATATAATGATATTGCATTTTTACTTTTTAATTTGTCACAGACATGATTTTTTGACGATGAAGGCACCCTTAGCTCTGCAGGGTTCACTGGTTCGGGTACAAGGAAAGAAAATGTGAGACATTTGGAGCGTGCATCTGTTCCACAAATGTAAAAGTGAATCGAGTGAACAACGCTTCATTGTGAAGATAGCTTTTTATTGCTTGTCGCGTCTGAAGACGTTAGAAGTTCATTTTGACAAAACGAAAATTGTTTTCACAAACTATGCTCATATTTTTTTTTTGTTTTGAACATATTTAAAACGGTTCAGATAAAGTTTGAGCAAAGTTTATATTAGTGTAGAAAAATGCGTTAAACAATGTAAGTACATAAGTACATATGTATAACTTTTCGTAATATATTATGTATATGTATATCTATATATTAGTAAAGCCTAATTTAAATACTTTATTAATTTCACAATAATGATTGATGACAAAACATTCAAAATTGCACACATACACGCTATTTATGCGCGAAGGGGTATGCAGAGGTACCACTAGTGTACGTGTACCCATTTTACGCTGTGTGTATTCCGCCCATGATATATTCATTATATTGTGATAGGAGGAAGACTATCGCTAATTCGGCCACAAATACCGAACTCAAAATTGCATTGTGTGTTTTCCACGTTACAAACCACTTCTGAATTGGAAACTCAAATCCACGAACCATATTAATCTAACACGAGCCTCTCTGTTGAGTGGTGGAAACAACTTATCTACCAACATGTCTATCAAACTGATCGGAATAGAGGTTAAACTAACTAAAAGTGACGACTCTAGTTGTGAGTGGAAAGGACTGCCGACACGAATGTTCGCAGGTTGAAAACCCACCTCTGATTTTTTTTATTGTGGGTATTCTTAGTGAATTATCACTTGCTTGCGTGAGAAAACCTGCATACCTGAGAAGTTATTTATAGGAATTTAGAGGGCATGTGAAGTCTTCCAACACGCGATAAGCCATCGTGGTGGACAAAGGCCTAACCCCTCTCAGTAGTAGCGGAGACCCGTGCTCAGCAATGGGACAAAATATAATACAGGGCTGATATTATAATTATTATAACTAACTAAATTAATCCTTAGTATATAGAACCAAAGTTCAATATTATCGGCAAGACCTTGGCAAAATTTTATCTTGATATAATAGTAGATAACTCGACTCACACTGTCTGGTCAGTTATAATCTACATACAGAATACTGTTGTAATAGATTTTATAAACCTCACCAAATCTATAACATCATAGAAATACAAGTAGTAAAGCTTTGTAGTTGCGCTGCTGCTTATCCCTTTTTAAGATTAAAGGTGTACACGTACAAATCTATAAATAGCTTATCAAATATTAAATTCGAGAGCCCGTTTTCAGTGTTAATATTTATTTAAAACAAATCAAATGTAACGTCGAATTGTGTGTTAATAGCTTTTGATATGCCGTTTTTATTGAGGCAAAAGATAATTTAGCCAAACCTCGTTTTGGATACTTTTTCCAATGCGTGCGAACGTATTCGCGGCTACAACTTGTTATAGATGTTCCGTACTGTAAACTTGATCGTGTGGTTTAAGGTTAAACCGCCATCTGATATGGTAACATTATAATTAAGCACAATTAACTTAATGACTACCACAGTTGGTTTTGCGACAATGTAATTAATTACTCCATTTTATATAAATTGTTTTATTACCTTATAGCACATTTAAATTTAATTTTAATTTTAAGCACTAAACACATCGCCGTAAGCTTTATAATATTTTAAATCAACATAGATTGCTTTAACTTCCTTTGTAATGTGGAAAGTTTTAAAAGCGATTTGCAAACCACTGTTTTTTATATTTTATTAAAAAGAGTGCATTATATTATTTAATTTATTTCCTACGTGTTGTTCGCAGCTTCGTTCCGCGGGAATATTCTTTTCCGCAGAAGTCCCTAAAATATTTTAGTTCTCCATAGCCTCATCTGTACAATACCAGCGCCATATTTTATCTTCCTAAAATTCTTTCTTGAAAAAATATAAAGATAAACCTCCAATTAAATTGCAACATTTGCAACATACTACAAAATGTAATAATACAAAAATGGTAGTATATTTTCACTACCAAAAAAATACCACAAAAGTGGATAGTGAGCCTTGTTAGGAACCTCGCTTTCTTTGGTCAAACTACCTTATAATAAATCAGCAGTTTATTATGTATCAGACAAACATGCAAGCAAAACCATATAAAGGACTTTTTTACGTATTTTTATTAAACCAAACATTAGTAGATTTTGAAAAAAATCAATAACATACAGACAGACATAAAAGGGGACTAAGTTTTATAATTTGCATAGATATCATTATTTCTAATACATCGAGACGTGGAAAGAAAAGTCAACAACAAAACATCACATAGATTTTAATGATAGAGACGATGCTCTACAAAGCTGTAGCTAATTAATTATATTTCAAAGTAAATGAGCGATATTTAGTGCCATGAATTTAATATCTTTTAATGTAATATTAATGCTTATTAAATACTAAAAATATCCGTACTATCAAAAGAAATATCTTTCACATCAAAATCCTCTCCGAACCTAGTAAGTTCAGTGCATTTTTTGTGTAGACACTATCTCAGTTTATGAAGCTTAAATATAACTTTTGCTCGGTTCTCAGCGAGTGTTCAGATCACATTGTCATTGTGGTCACGGAGTGAGTGGGAGCGTCATAATACTGTATTTTACGGCTTAATTTATCACATACGAAGAGGTTCACTGGCATTTTTGTAAACTGGCGGTATAAGAACAAGGCACTTAAACTAGATACGCATATAGACTTGATAATATAAGATGGAATATATTATAGTAAATGTTTTTTTTTTGTGTTTTATATAAAAGTAATTTTAAAACTAGAATTTAATATCCATGTGATAATATAGATTGGCGTTTAATGCGTAGTCTAACCCCATTATTCATTGACGTTATTTATCTAAGGACGGAGCATTGCTGTGATAACAAGTCTGTTTCACAGCTTTGTTTATCTGACAGCCAACTAGATTCAAGTTGTATCTCAATATTAGCCAATCACATTGATCTACGCACTGCGAAGGCTGCTATGCCGTCAGCACTGAGAAACAGACTTGTTATCTCCGTCCTTAGATAAATAACGTCTATGAATAAGGGAGTAATCTGTAGTTAAAACCACAAAAAGTACACAATGGTTATTTACAAGACTTGAGAATTAAAGAAGGGTTTATGAAAACTCATCTCCTAAGAGGATTAAATTCAATCGGGACGGCAATGATTTCATAAATCACTCCCCTGTATAGAGCACTATAAAGCCCTAAATACGTGACCCTCAGTGACTCCAATTGTTAATCAACTCCATTTTGAATGACAATGGAATCATTTGCATGAGATTTTCGACGGATTCCATGACGTGTTTCCCATCAAAAGCATTTTCTCTTATAGTATTTGAGGAAATTATTTTGCGGATTATGTATAATTCGAACGGTAGCTCAGTGTTAATAATAAAATTATAAATAAGTCTTCCAAGAATAAAAATCTTTTTATACATCAAAATGGCGAGACAGATAATTCGTTCCTCAGATATTAACAGGGCTATTAATTATTTAATACAGTATTTAGAAGTAACTGGCAACATTAGAGGTTAAGGCTCATTAATTACGCTTGAGAAAATATTACTGGGTTAAACAGGGAACACAGCGTGTTGCTAAGTAATAATACCAGTTGGCAGTCCCGTATTATTTACTGCCACAACTAGTCACGGGGCCTCATCCACAACAAGAAAATTAAGACCTCATTCCACTACCATTGGCTTAGTTTTTTTATACGGAAAAATGACCCCACTCCCCTGGTGGTAAGTGGGGTGGGATCCCATAGAACACCGACTGACGAGAGATGATTACTCCTCGGCATCAGATACATTAGTGTCGGCCTGTTCGAACCGGCTTTGCACAAGCTAATCTACTTACATGGGCCACTATGGCGCGTTTTAATATCTTGCGTACGGTGGTCACTATCCGGGCGGATATAAAATATATCCTACCACCAGCATCAACAGCTAAGAGCGGAATGACTGACCTAAATATTCGAATGTAGAATAATGTGTGTAGATTACTTCACGTCTTTCCCTTTTCTGTAGTCAAATATCAGCATAAATAGCTTCTTATTTTGAAACCAATACAAATAAAGGGTATAAATATTATGGGGAAAACGCCTCTAAGAATACAAGTTCCCTATAATCATTGTTGCGCGTAGTCGATTTACACTCGGTTTGTTTTTATTGTTCTTTACATTCGGCATATTCGCTTGGCAATAGTTCATATCGGCTTATCGAAATAGCGAGTGAAATGGTAATCGTGTGAATGTGTTTTGGAATAATGGCGTTACATATGATGTTCTGTGATGTTTGAATAGAATTAAAAAAGAAGTTAATACGAGAAACTCTTGTATTGTGTGATTTGTGGCAGTTCTACGCGAATGGATTCTGCATAGTATGTACTGAAAAATATATATTTTTTTAAATTTTAATATTCCCGCGCATCAAGCGCCATCTTGGTAATTCGACCATAGACCGATGAAGCTATTGATTTTGTAAGCTGGTCGATTCATAACTTATAAAGCATAAAACTGTCAGGAGAAAACAATTTACTTTGAGACATAGGAAGATAATTAAAAAAAAAGTATACCTATTTACTTTTATTTCTTATATCTGCAAATAACTTAATTAACTTAAATTTATTATCCTATCACATTAACTAAGGTTACGTATCTATCGATATTGACTGCGATTTAGGTTTAATTAATTGTATTCTCGATTTCGAAATAATAAACAAATCATTTATTTTATTAGCTTTAGGCTTCACTGGTAAATGTTTACCAAGTATTCCACTGAATTCATTGATACCAACAACTAAATAAATATACAGATAACAGAAATAAGAAGTAATGTTCTGTGTTACCTTCGATATTATTTAAATTTCAAACTTATCCTTTTCAATATTGTCAGCTCGTTTTATACTGGAACATTTCAAAGTAACCTGCATCGCATGAATGAATAATAAAACAATTACGCAGACGTGGGGTCGACAGATATATCGACATTTTGTATTCGATTTTCAGAAATATTAATGTTTCGTTTAATATTGTATTTTGTGTTTAAATAACAATGGTTTTGTTTTGCTTCTTTGGTTCATGCGATACTTTGAATTTTTTTATAGAATTTATTCATTTACATACCCTATATCGCCCACACGGCGAATCTGTCTTTTTGCAACTATCGGCGTTCCAATAGAAGTAGAGCTTTGATAGTCGAATTATAGGTAAACAGGATTTTTATCTATAATTCTCTCTTTTGTTTAGTAATGCTATCCCCATTTATAGAGATAAAGTTATCATAATGTGTAAAACATAACATTGCAATTCGGATAAACTGTTGATTTTACGTATCTGCTATCGTCATACATAAGTTTCACAAAATAAATATGTGGATACATAAATTATTTTCGACTTACTAATTTTAACATTTATACATATTTTAATTTCTAAAAAAATAATAAATTTAACTTTAACTAAATCTATATATATAAAAATGAATTGCTGTTCGTTAGTCTCGCTAAAACTCGAGAACGGCTGAACGGATTTATCTTATCTTGGTCTTGAATTATTCGTGGAGGTCTAGGGAAAGTTTAAAAGGTGAGAAAATTTCGAATAATTGCCGGGAAAATCCTCAAAACAGCATTTTTCTATTTCCCATACAAACGTTTTCTAAATAAAATGGAGAGTCAATTTGTAATTTATTACCGCTGCATAAAGTTCAAATTCGCGTGCGCGTTGGAGGATCTAATATCGCGTTCTGAAACTCAACAAAAGTGAAAGTGAATCGCGAACGCGACAAAATTGCATAGTCTCAAAATACATAGCACATAAACAGTGGTCGGCTTCGAGAAACTCAATTTTAGCTAACTTCAGTTGTTAATATAATATATAACTCAAAGGTGACTGACAATGATATATCAAGGAACAGCCCAAACCATTGGACGGATCGGGCTAAGACTTTACATGCATAAAGCTACTATGACGTAGGCATCCCCTAAGAAAGGATTTTGATAAATTCTACCCTTAAGGGGATAAAATAGGGGATGAAAGTTTGTATAAATGTTCTTAGATTTTCGACTGATTGAACTGAAATTATAGATTGGGGATAAAATTAGTTTGAACCTATAAGTACCGGGAAAATATGTAGCAAGACTTTTATCAAACAGTGGAATTTTATCCTGGAAAACACTTTCACGCGGGCGAAGCCGCGAGCAAAAGCTAGTAAAAAATATATATAACTTATCTACAATCCGTATGACATAAGTATTACGTGTTTTATATATTTTATAACTTTAAATATGACACTTAATTTTTTTTACACACTAACTTACATATTATAGAATAGTTGTTTTAAAATCAATTTGAATGTCCACGCGTGTATCTCTTATTATGTAAGCACTAAGCACTACATCAAGTCACACATGTCTGGCCAACAGCCAATTTCCTTCCTATGATTCATGGTACCAGTCCATCATCGCAGATTACAGCGGATACAGATCTAATCCCAGTAAATGATGTTTGAAACGCGGAGCATACACGGAATATTGTTTCATCTGGAAATCAAATTCTGGACATTACATACAACATATCTTTATGTTTATAGCAGTACTTGTTAATCTACTATTGTTATACGAAATAGGAACTTAGATACACAATTTAGTTCTTAGAATTACAAAGTACGCTGTGGCACTGCTTTTCACTCGACATAGGATATTCGATGTTAATTACATTTTTTATCCACATTTAGGGTGCTCTTCAGGCAAAATAGCGCGCTAAGCGTACCTATTTGTAGAAGTTAAATACTCGAAAACCGTTTCTTAAATTTTGTGGTTTTATTTTTTTTTAAATGTGGATATTGTGTCATTAAATTTCAAAAGAAAAATGCCACTAAAATTATTGATTATATGCATCTCCTAAAGTAGGTGCAAGAAAACATTTTCGGATCACGAGGTGCGGCGGGAATATGCAAAGATATATGAATAATTTCTTTTAAAAAAATATTTTTAATCCTCTAACTAAAATATTCCTAATTAAATTATCTATTTAATAGTGTCTATTGCAAATTAAAATTATGTGTAGGCGATGATGATGCACTACTCGTGAAATGATCAATTGTTACCAGCACGGAGTATAAAGTTTGTGTCTGCTACGGCGACAGGCTAAGCTGTTGTCCCCTTACGACATAGAAGGCACGGTGAAAAGAGTACCCCAGTTGCACCTCCGCCTACCCATTCAGCTACAAAGGCGTCTGTGTGATAAGATCAAAGTTAAAACTTTCTTGAAATATGTTTTACGTAACACGCTTGAGTATTTCGGGACACTGAATAATATATAAACTAAAGTTTGTGTAACTTACTAACTTTTATGTAAGTAGTAGTTAGATGAAGTATTTATAGCTCCTGCGAACTTCTGCTAAGTAACTCTCATGCGAACACTTGGGATGTTTTTGGCTTTGCGAAATATCTGGTTTGGCATTCATTCAATTACTTACGAGAACTTAAAACCAATGTTAGTTAAACGCCACAGTAGATCTAGGATAAATTAAAAAGCTATATAATGATATAATAGATATAGAAAAGATCTGATACACTAATAAAACCAGCTTAAACTGGACCAATATTACTAGAGGTTTGGATGATGTTGGTATTAACCAATACAATCATAGTATAAAATGTAGAAGATGTTACAATAACGTTCAAAATAAACCCCACCACGCGGTAACGTGCTCAAATTGTTTGCCGGTTATTATAATTAACAAGGAGACTATGTATGGTAATGCTAAGCATACTAAAAACACCTTTAGACGCATACACATACGTACTTGAGAAATGAAAATCAGTTTATTTAAGCAGTAATGAAACGTAGAGATGGTATAAAAAATAAACTATAAAACAAATATTCTATAAATTGACGTGATTTACTGTTTTATTAGTAAAATACGTCTATCACATGGGCTGCGAATTTTACGGTCTTTTAAATTTGAATAAATAAATACACTGAAGTTTACTATGGAAAACTTTCAGAACATTTTTACAGAATTTAGAATGCCGTAAATGATTGAAAATGGAAAAGGTCAGGTCAATTTGCCACAATATTCCTTTAAGATGTGATACGAGCAGAGCCTATTTCGTATCGGGATCAAGTAAATCCAATTTCGGGTAAATAAGTTTTTCCATTAAATTTTCAACTTACCTGTCTAGGGCATTGAACTATTGCTAGTAATGGAAGTGTACGATTTATGTTTGTTATACGGATTTTTATAAATATTCTATTTTTGTTTTGATTATCTTCTTATTCCTGGTAGTAAGTAAACTGACGACAATAATTTTATAGAAGGTACCTAGCCAATAATCAATGTATAGGTATATAAAATCTTAGCGGTATATCACGTACCAAAAAAACTATAGATTCAGTTGTTATTGAACGAACAAAGGATACCTATAACTAGGTAAATAGCAAAGAGTATAAGAACTTTTCGCTATATATTGTACTAAAATGAGCTCATGATGCTCTCGATTTCATGAATATAACTTGAAATCGAATTCTATAACATTAAGAACTAAAACAATTCAGATGATTTTGAGCCGAAAAATGAGCCCAGAATTTCAATGTTTACATTCAAAAACCATCAGATCAACAGGATTTCAACTCAAAAAACACCATTCATGAAATCAAAACAGCGCTGCAATTCCCCGTAATGACTATTCATTTCCAACTCTAAAAATACTCGCAGACTTGAAATAACTGAAAAGCTACGATCTGTGAATTACAGATCGAACAGAAAAACAGCTCCAGACACTGCGAACTAAAAGTACTCGAATTTAATGAGACTCGTACTGAGACTCCGGTTTATTCAGTGACAATTGAGATCCCAGCGGACTGGGTTGTGAAAATGCTAACAAATCGGAAGTCGTAGACGACGAACTTTTTCCGATTAATTTGAGCTGTACAGTAGACCTACCTGTAGATATGCCTGGTTGGAAAATTGTACTAGATACTGTATTTAAATTCTAAATTGAATTTAACAAAAGATTAAGATTTTTTTAATTAATAATTTTTTTTCTTCATTCTACTTTAGTATTGGCATTAGTTTTGATAATTGGGGTCTCTTGGTTACGACAATAATTATCACTATATTCCTGGTACACTTTTTACAAAGAATTTTGACAAGCTTAATCTCTATTTTTTAGAGATGAGATATTTATTTTATTTAAGTACCTATTCGTGTGAAAACAAAATACGTGTTACGTGCTTGTTCATACTTAATATAGCGGGCATCGTTCGCGTGCTTCAGAATGCCTTTAAAGCTGTAGCAAAAAGCTTTGGCGGTGTAAAGTAATATTGTCTCTGGAGATTACCCCGATAGCAACTGTTCTATGTATAGCGAGTGGAAGTGATACAGTGGTTTGTTTATCAACTATTAACATAGACTGGATTGTTATGCCGCTCAATGCATTGGAGAGCACGTTTAGCTGTTTATCCATACACCTGTTGTTTGAGCTATAAATAGAAGCTATATATAGCACGAATCTATAAGTGTGAATTTGTTTTGAAAATCATGAGTGAAGTCACAAGTTTTAATTATATTCATTTAAAAGAAGTCGAGTAATAACCACCAGCGAGGAATTTCAATTTTCACACACATTGCCTTGAACGATTGATGAATCAGAAGGGTTTGGAAATTAGATTATAACGGAGTTATTACTCATGCCGTTAACAAATTCGGCCTCTGTAAATGGGCCCTGAAGTGTTCAAAGTAATCGCTGTAATCAAGAGGCCTTTTAAAATAAAACGTATTTTATGTATAGATACATACTTTGTTTTATCTCTGCATCAATGGGCTGGCAACTAACGCTCACGTTCATAAACCTTACTTATCTAATGACTGGGCAATGCTAGGATAAAAAGTCTGTTTCTTACTCAGAAAGGCTGTTATGTTGAAAACACTGACTTTCAGTTCGACACCTCTCGTACTGAGAGACATAGGATAAAATGGACGCTGTGATCGGTAAATATTGTGATACAACTTTACTTCAGTTGACTGTCAGATTAACAAAGCCAGGGAGAACTATGAATTTGTCTACATGCATTCGGGCACACTGTGTGCTCAGATTATTTGTGAATACTCGTGTAAATGACGAGTCGCAGATAACCGCAATTTGCTGGCGTTGCTGGTAAGTGTCGCGTTTCGGAATCAGCCTGTGTATATCCGGTTTTAAACAGGCCGGCATAATTGTGACGACTCGGTTCAAAAAACCTTTATCACTTATTATTTTAAACATAACCATAAATATATTTTCAATTAACTTTATCCGTTTTATCTTCTGGTCTCGGATCGTTTGAAGTGCAAATCACCCAAGCTTTGTTATCAGATAATAGGTTATATTTTGAGATAAATTTTATCTGATTTAACTTTCGCGAGTGCAGCGAAACGAGAAATTGTTTATGGATTGATAAACATGCATTTTGCTTTCAAAACGAATGTAGGAAAATATTGGAGGATGGAAATATGCTATACCTTTATGTGTGCTCGACATGGCTATAGTGTCGTCCTCTGTCACGTCATGGGACGGAACACTAATGGTCAAAATTGGGTACCTGGGTTTTCCTGTCTAACGCTTTGGGAATAACGACGTAATGTATGTTTTTTTTTTATTGTAAATACGAAATTTTATTATTTACGATGTCTAAATGATTGTTAAAAGTAAATGCAGTAACTACTGAACGAAGTTTGATGAAATTTGGCAGATATACAATATAAATTTGTTTCGGAAAATTATAAAACTGACCTTTATCCCAATAAAATTTACTACTGTATTCAATAGCATTACCAATATAAACTTAATAATATTAAAATGATAACACTTATACTTTTGATTAACGACTACAACAATTAGTTAAAGTTACAAGAACCTCGTAATGACAATGCCATCTAAAGCGTCAGATTAAGTCACGTGTGCCACGTATAGTCGTCAGAAACATAAAACCTGCCATATAGTCCTAGAAGTGCCATGTAGCAACACAATAGAACTCCACACTTAATGTCAAACGTGTATTCAAATCATGCGCTGATCTCCTTATGAAGTTCCGTCAGTGACCTAACTATTTTTATTTGCCTGCCGATGAATCTTGATGCTAGTAATAAAAGTCTCGCCAATATCGTCTCATTGTACGAAGGAACAGCAATGGTCTAGAATATAATCTAGAAGTGATTCACGTTTGTGAGGTCCGCATTCATTTACATATATTTGTCAATGCGTTGCACAATATGGCCATCAAGGTAACTGATGGCCAACAGTGAAATATAGGTGCTGAACACGTGCGAATAAGTGCATTATTTCGTTGAAGAACCTGGCGGTGTCAACGATTTATTATTATTAATTACCATATTTCGATGCTAGTAGATTGTAGCAAATTGAAACCCATTCAGGGTTGAAAAATTCACATATTTATCATTTGATATACTATGAAATTTTACAAAATAATTAATTGCAATATTTCTTACGTATCTTTTAGTTCTATGATATGAAATTTTATAGACTGAATTGGCACAAAATAATATTGTTTATGTATCAAGAAGTGCCGAATTCATTACAAAACTACTAAAAACTCGTAAAGATTCCCGCGAGTCGTCATTTCGCGCTGATTTGCACAAATGTTTATTCACGTTCCATGTATAACAGCAGATATAGAGAGTTGGATCGGAAGAAATCCGATTATGGAAAACGAATACTATCGATGAATTCTATTGATAAAGTTTTTTTTTAGAGAATTAGGATATTCTTATAACCTTGAAATAAAATAAATTGTGTACCAAATAATTATAAATTTACTGGAGGTAGGATCCATTAATATCCGCCTGGATAGCGACCACCATACACAAGGTGTTAAAACCCACCACAGTGGCCAATGTAAGTATGTCGAGTTCCGGGATCAGTCTGTGTATATCCGGTTCCAACAGGCCGGCATAATTGTGTCAACTGTCTAGGGGTAATCATCTCTCGTCAGTCGACATTCTATTGGATCCCACTCTCTTACCATCAGGTGCAGTTGGGTCCTGTGCTGTGTCCGCATAAAAAAAAATATCATTTGATATATTTTCCCCCAAACTCGGTAGCTCAAATAACGCAATAATCTTTAATTTTATTTTAAGTGACCTTGATAGATGCTATTGTTTGATTCAAATTGTTCCATCCCACTCTTTAGAAAAATATGTTCATATCATTCATCAGCTAGTAAGTACCGTTAAATATGGCAAAGGATATTCATTTACTTATAACATGGCAGTATGGTCTCTGACCTTAGCCAGTTCTCTACGAAACGAATAAAAATAAAGATATTCATTTTCCAAATTCGAATTTATAAACCGAACACTTTATTCCGTCATTAGTCGGTAACAAGACACACATAAAGTAAACATGATATTGTATTCCCCGTGTGTCAACATTGTAATTACAGATGTACGAAATAATTACTACGCAGACTTCGTGACGCTATCGTGGCATGACAATATCGCGAATATTACTGTACTTACATACAAGATTACGTGTTTAACTTAAATAATTACTTCACATCCAAATATCGTATATAAGAATAATGATTGTTTGTTACTACAGGTAATGAATGATTCGGTTGTTAAAGGGTTTTTTTATATCGTGTGCAGCAAATGGCTCCTAATATTTGTTATAGCACTGCCCATAAACACAGTACCAAAATCGTGAACACGTTGCTCATATTATAGGAAAGTAGATAAATCCGGAAATCCCATGGGCTATAACATTACGGAACACCATAGCGAACTATCACTTTATGTTGATTTTCTCTGTAAGATTGTAGCCTTTTTATGTCGGCAAATATGTTATAGTGTAACGAATAAAGGTAAATATATTATACTGATCCCTAAAAGTATGTTTATTCTTTATATCATTAACTTATTTATAATTAAATTGATTAATAACTATGACTATAAATCTTGAATAATATTTGGCATGCAATTTGCAATAAATTGGAGGAAAATTATTGCTTTATAATAAATAGGTGCCATCTGCCAAAGTAGAAAATGGAAAAGTTTCAATACGTCATTTTGTTGCCACAGATGTCTATATATTTGTGAAGGACAATAACTATTTAGATAATGTGAATCGTGAGACACGTGTAAATTAAAATTAGATATACATTAAGAAAAACGAAAGATAAGTACAAAAAATAAAGAAAATACGAGAACATAATTTTCATTTTAGAATATAGTATTATTACTATCAAATTTAAATATACACGTGTTATTGTAATTTTAACTGATGTAGGTTTTTGATAGCATTAAGATGAATTATCATATTGCGTCAACTGATATCTCCGGGAGAGTAATATTGTCGACCTTTAGAACGATTGGGAAAGGAAATTTAGGGGCTTTTGTGGATGAGCCGACCACAAATACAATGACAAAGCTGTTACTTCATGTTACACGTCGGTTTTCTAACAGTGGTGCCGGATTGAGCTAGCCTATGCCCGCTAGACAACACTAGCAACTATGGTGCTCTGCCATTTAAATCTCGCAAAATCCATTTCACCAGACCACAAAAGGAACGAGTAATCTATTTAAATTTGAATATTTTTTAATTGTATTGTGACTCTTATGAAATCTAAACTATTAACAACTTAACAAATGATGACAACCTTCAGCATACAAAACGTCCCTCTAAATCCAACAAGGCGAATTTAACACACAAAAGTTATAAAAAATAATAAAATCATTCTGTGAATTTTTAGTAATAAGTACGCTCTGAATAAATTATGCTTACTCGTAGTCCTTGTACTCGTAAAAAATGTAATTACATGACTGGTAAAAGATTAATGCATATAGCTAAAATGACATTAATGGCCGCTGGCTATTATCATGTGATGCGATCGGTGAGTGGTCATTGTTCTAAATTATACAGCCCACATAGCAATCCATTTGTTTTAAAAGTAAAAAGGATTTACACTAAAAATGTTTAGTGGCAATTATCTTTTTAGTAATATTTTTTGGCAATAAATAATATTGAAATATCGGTACGTGGTTAGTGGTGACTTTTTGACATAAAAAATGATATAATTATTAACTCAATACTGTAATGGAAAATATGTTTTCAAATATTCAAAGAAAATAATGCATATAAATGTTCAAATAACTAAATAAAACTTGTATAATAATAACTGAAAGATTGTATATAGATTTGAATAAACACTCATTTGTAAACTGTGCGAAAATAAAATATTTCAAAAAGAAGTTTTAATAGGTATGTATCTACAGCAAAATATATCAACTAATTTAATAATTAATGTTTTTTACAGGCGGACTTAATGCTCTGATAAACAGTTTTGCTTACAAGTGATTTTGTTAGGTTAGGTACCTAGTTTCCTACAAGTTGCATGAATGCTTTAAGTCTATAAGTATAGAATGGTAATTACAATAATAATTAATTATAATACATTTAAAGCACTATCTTATTCAATCTCAAAATGTGTCGAAATTTAATTCTTACCTTTTTAAAAACAATATTTTTTTTTATTGAAATTTATTTTTTAGTCCTCTCACTCCAAACACATTCTGCACTTTCGCAAACTTTAAAAACAAAACACGGTCATTTTTTTCACTACAAAAAGTTTTTAATAAAAATGTTCTATACTAAACTGGCAATAAACAACATTCTAACACAAGTTATAAATTAAAAAGGTAGAGTTCTAATTTCAAATTCCCGATTGCAGCGGCGAAGGCGACGCGACACGTTCTGCCGGCGCAATTTTAGAAGCAAGACTGAACTGAAACTAAGGGCTGAAAGTTTGTGTGCGGCCCGTACGTGCAACAAGTAGATGTTTGTATAGTTTCTAGTCGAGCGATGAGTAGGCGAGCTTCTAGATGATTAATATTTTAGTAATATTAAAAATAATTGTGGTGATAAAATTTTAATAGAAAAAATTTATAAACAAGTTTCAATAAAGTTGTAATTATAACTGGCTAAATTGACGCCCTCGATGTAATCCGAGTTTTAGCCTCACGGCAGTATTTCTCATTATTTGTTGAGGTTTGGGTTATATTACCAAGCTGGAATAACTCCAATTTAGTTTATATGAACAACTTTGTCATAATATCGAGTTGATTCGAAGCTTCCCACATAAAACCCACGCGTTTCTACGTCTTTGTTAGATGCTTTAAGGCGCTATTCTTGAAAAATAATACATTATGACGCTTTTGAAAAGGGTATCATAACTGGCTTGAAATCACGGTTTAATTCCTTTCTTGGTTATTTAATTAAAATGCAAAAATCAAAGAAATATGGCAATCTGCGAATTTTTGACACAATAATAATATCAGCCCTGTATAATATACTGTTCCACTGCCGGACACGGCCTCCTCTACTACTGAGAGGGATTAGGCCTTAGTCCACCATGCTGGTCTGGTGCAGATTTGCAGACTTCACACAGCCTCAAAATTCTTATAAAAAACTTCTTAAATTCCTGCAGGTTTGTTCACGATGAAACTTTCACCGTTAAAGCAAGCGATAATTTACAAAGAATACACTTATCTTTGGAAAAGTCAAAGGTACGCGCCCTTCGGTTTTGAACCTGCGGACATTCGTCTCGGCATGGCAGCCCGTTCCACCCGCAATAAGGCCATCGCCGCTTTATATTGGTTATACCGTATATAAAAAAAAAACTCTGTAACTTCATAGCACGTTAATTACATTCGTTGAAAAATATTCCCTATAACAAAAGTGTAAGTAAAATATTTCGTTTATTTATTATCACGAACTTTCAAACACGATATCGCAGTATATTTTACCTTAGTCTATTGGCAATAGGCATAGTATAGTTAACACGGAAGTTAAAAATTCAATTCGTTGATCGATGTTCGCGTTTCGCCGAATTTTTTCAGCGAGCGAAATTACCAAAAACGAGAACATCGGTTTTAAAAATAGAACATGGTTTTTTGAACGGCCATTTTGGTTAGCGAGGCGTTGAAATTATCAAAACGTAGTTATTAGAATTAATGTATGAATAAACTTACATATTATTACTATTGTGTATTTTTATTTAGGACTTTCCGACGTTGCCATAGACTATAACATCGTGTGTAATATTTTGAGGTTCATTTTCTCATGATTTTAATTTTTAAACTGGAACGACGACCTTAGTAATCATAAAACTACGACAAATTGTTTCTGAAACAATCGCTGCACCGAACTAATACTGGAGCAGAATAAAAACAGCTCGGAGAACAACAAAAAAATCATCGGTACTCAAATTAATTTCCCTAACAAAATCGAATGAAAGTAAGTAATTGTGACAAACTCGTACTTAAAACTTATCAACACCTTTACGAGTACTTACGGAAAGTCCACACAAAAGGATTAAAATATTAGTACACCAAGTGGAAGCAAATATCCCGGCTACCCGCAGACACGATCACGTAAAACATTTTAATATGTCTAGACGGTATATTTCAATGTCCACGATCTACGAAGTCACAGATGCATTAGTTTGTATGTAAAAAAATTAAAATAACATATTTAACTAGATATTGTCCTCATTAAAATCTGTCTCGCTTTTTTAGTTTAAGTTCGTTGGCATGATGTTATTTTGTAAGAGGTCTGGATTCGTGAATATTAGAGTTTATTTTTTAAATTATATTATTGCTTTAGAGTGGCGTAATGACATGAGACATGCATTCAGCAATAATATTTTAACATAAATGGATTTTGATAATTAGGTAGGTATATTTAAACCTATATTATTAAATTAACTCTTCTCGATTTTCTTATATCTTTGTTTGCAAAACACAAAAAGTATGATAAATTTCGCATAATTATTTACATATTATATTGTGTAAATTATCTACCGCGTTATGATGCGCATTTTTTTCGGCCAATTAAAATAAAACGAGATTATTGTTTCTTTCCAATTAGTTTAAGAAGTAAATAAAGAAAAAGACAACATTCGTGATATCATAATGAAAGAAATAGAAGTACGTATAATCCCATAATATAATTTTAAAAAGTAAACTACATGGGTCCTAACGAAAGATTTTTTTTATTTGCGACATCTATATGTATAAATTATTTAAAAAACATATTAACGTGTTAATTATGTAGAGTTTTATCTGATTGAGAACGGATAATTTTAACAAAGTAGTCGCGAAAAATTGGTTGTAAAGTAACAACGTAGTACCTTCTCGCGGCAACAGAGTTCAGCCAGAGTGTAATAGCCCGCAAATATTGCACTCACAACTCTTCAAATTGTGTATTCAAGATGTTTGGCGGCTCTTATATTATTTAATAGCATTCAGTATTTCTGTAACCAAACTATAGACTATAGCAGTTGAGCTACTTGACTGCAAATATTGTATCTGTATATATTATTTGAATGTGCATGTATTTTGCAGTTTATTAGCATTTTAAATGTAAGATATGTATAATAATATCAGTCCTGTATTACATATTATTCCATTGCTAGGGCGGGTCTCCTCTACTGAGAAGGATTAGGTCATTGTTCACCACGCTGGCCTAGTGCGGATTAGCAGACTTCACATTGCACTCTTTATAATTGGAAATTTTTGGCAGTCGTCAGCAAACAAATTTTTGTTTACTACCTTTTTTTTGAAGTTGCTATAAAATTGAGCTTATAAAAGATGGGTAAAAAATGAAACCTATAGCATGAGAAAAAAGGGAAGAAACTAAAAGGTCGCAAACAGAAATTGGTTGTTTGACAATTCCCATGAATTGGGAATTTTGGAATGTTTTTTTTGTCATTATTTTATTGAGAGTGCGAGACATGCTCTCAACATTCTTACAAAAAATCAAATGAAATGTTTACTAAGTAACAGTATTGCCTTTATTAGTGAACTAAACTAAAAGTAAAATTCCCGTTTCCCCCTTTGAGCTCACTGACATGACAGAAAATGTTTGGTTAAAACACGGTTAACGTGCTTTCAGAGGCGATGCTACAGTTTTTTAATCTACCGAATAGCAATACAAAAAACGAACGAGCGCAAGGCTTCGAACTGCCTAGCAACCAATACGAAACAAAAATATTGGTACTGAAATATATCAGACGATATTTTACTAAAGAAAAAATGTATTATTTTGTCTTGTTCCAATTACGTTGGTAATGTTACTCTGACCGACAAGGACTGTCCGCATGTTAGAGAGACTTTACTAGAAATAACAAAAGTGAAATACCTAAAAATAAACCATATTATTTATAAATAAGCATATAAACCAAAAATATTAGGTACCTACATATATTAATATAATATTACTGGTGGTAGGCCTATCATATGTGAGAGTCCGCCTAGGTCGGTACCACAGAAACGTCTATTTTTGCCGCCAAGCAACAGTGTGTAGTCATTGTTGTGTTCCGGTTTGAAAGATATTGTAGCCAGTGTAACTACTGGTCATAATGAGACTCAACATCTCACGTCTCAGGATGGCAAGCGTAGTAGAATACCAAACAATATTTTGTATTTCGAGGTGTTCTATGGTGTTTCTACTGTTTATGGGAGGCGGTCGTATCGCTTACCATCAAGCGATCGGCAAGCTGATATCGTCACTCACAGCAATAAAAAAATATAATAATAATTATATTATTTAATAAAGAAACCCCAAATAGATACTTTATTAATAGCAATGCTAATATATCTATTGAATTATAGAAAGGACAAATCCATTGTTTCTGTGTCTGTTTAATAGTAAAGCTTATCAAGAGAAAATGTTTTCTGTTGGATCAATACGTAAGGTCCGAAGACCGGGTAACGGGTTGACTCAAAAATGCATGGATACCGTTTATACGAGTTCCCTTGTACAATATATGAGTTGTTCTATATCTTCTTATAAAACTAGAGTGAAGTGTAAATGTAAAATGACTTATTTATTTATTAATTTTTGACGGACAGCAGTCTTATACAAGTGCTTACAACTGAATGACCTCTGTAATTAATGCATCGGCTATTCATGTTCGTCGATTTAACAGTTGGATGCACCACAGATAAAGTTAATACTTCCGGCAGGCTCGATTGAAAGTTGCGGTACTTAACTTTCGTGGTATGGCAGTGACATTTAACACTACTACTACACTTTAATTATAAATGCGAATTTGTGGAAATGTTTTGATTTTTGTTAAAAGTGTAGTATCATCCTTATAATATGGTGAAGCTCATTAGCTTATCAACATTTCTTATTTGTCTCTGCAGTATAAAATATGCGATAACTTTAAGTGGGCTACCTATGTAGGGTAGATAGTAGCTAACGACCACCAGTATCATAAGAGTAGGGGTTGTAATACCAAGAGTCCCACCATTTTTTTTTTATTAACCCAATTCATTATTCTCTTCACTAGACTGCCCTTTCTTTCTCCTTTTTTTATATCTATTCCATGGTTATCATGAAGATATTGCCTAGAGCGATAAGACTACCATATGTACTCATAGTTTTTTCCTCCCTTTGTATTTAAATTGTTTTACTTGTGTACAATAAAGACTAAATAAATAAATATTATGGCTAACTTATTTTAAATTATGATACGGAAAAAAGCGACGATAGCCTAGTTGGGCATGGAACGGTCTGCCGAGACGAATGTTCGCAGATTCAAATCCCAAGGGCACACACCTCTGACTTTTCTAAAATCATGTATGTATTCTTTGTGAATTTATCGTTCGCTTTAACGGTGAAGGAAAACATCGTGAGGAAACTTGCACATCTGAGAAGTTCTCTATAGGAATTTCGATGGTGTGTGAAGTCTACCAATCCGCACTAGGCCCGCGTGGTGGACTAAGGCCTAATCCCTCTCAGTAGTAGAGGAGGCCCGTGCCCGTCAGCAGTGGGCAAGTATATAATACAGGGCTGATATTATTATTATTATAATATACGGAAGCCGATAGATAACCTACCATGGATAGAGAAAGGTAAGTAAATGCGGTAGTGTTTGAATATAATAATTAACAAAATGGTATATTCAGTTACATTAATAATATTTATTGCGCAAAAAAGATGATCCAATCAATTGATATTCAAAACAGTTGATTGAAAGACAACACGATTGCTATCAGTACATGACATTGTATTTATGCGTATTTTATGTAAACAAAAGGCATTGCTTTGTAAAATTCATGAACGATGAACATGCACGTGCATACTATAAGAGGGAAACATGAATGTGGCGTAGATAAAAAGTTTTTCACATTGGTATGTAGTCAAATACCGCGTAAAATTCAACAAACACAACAGGTTTCATGTAAAACTTAACTTAAATTCTTGCGCTTGTTTGAGTGGCGAACACTGTGTATTTAAAAGTTTTGTTTATTACTACAACGAATTTTATAACAATGTGAATGTAGAATGTAGTACGTGTGAAATGGAAACTACTTTTAGGCGAACCTTAAGTACGATAGCGTTCAGGCGGTGGTAGGATATATTTTATATCCGCCCGGATAGTGACCACCATATACAAGGCATTAAAAAAGTAAGTGTTTCGCGTTCTGGGAACAGCCTGTTTATATTTGGTTCTAACAGGTTGGACTGTCGAGGGTCAATCATCTCTTGTCAGTCAGCATTCTATTAGGCCCCACTCTACTTAACATCAGTTGCAGCGGGGTCACTCTGCGCTGTTTATATAAAAAAGGCGGAAAGAAATTAACAAAATTAGAACCCAAATAACAAACTCATCATGTAAACTTGTTTATAATCTAGACAAGCAAACAAGAAGGTAGCAGATCCACCTGGCAAGCAGCCCGAAAAAAACATTGCTTGCTCTTACAGTCGAGCACGGGTCAACTCGCGAGCAAAACAGCTCTAATTCAGATTTAGACAGTAAAGTATTACAAAATAAACGTAAAATATACGAAAACATATAAAATATGAGGGTCAGCACAACACAATTCCAACGCAAAGAAGCGGAAAGGGACTGTACGCTACGGCACAAAGGGAATCTGCACGTCCTTGTAAATAATAAACACCGTCATACGAATAAAGCGACGGAATCATGTTGTGATCTATCTTTTATATTTTCACAACGGGAATAAAAATAATATGAAAACTTGTGATGTAAGTTTAATTTAGGAGGATTGTGGCATGATAGGTCTACGTCTTTTAAATCCTACGTGTATCGAAAATATTTGCTGTGTGTTCTAAAATTTTAGGTTCTACCTATTATAAAATAAGCGACATCTTCCGTGCTGACAATATCCTGAAAATATCAGACTGTTTTTTGTTACACTGAGCCATTGAATCGATTTTGATGAAATTCAATAAATACGGGGTAAGTAGGCTATTTCAACATTTGCCACAAACCCAATTCCCCACGGAAAAAATCGCGAGTAAAAACTAGTAAACCATAACGACAAACCGTAGTATCTTCAGGTAATTTGAGACCGCCAAGACATCTGACAATGCGAATAATGGTGTTTTTACATTGTTCTCCACTTTATTTATTGTCGTAGCATTCGGGTCGCCTCTTTATAAGTAGGTTACATTTCTCCGGTAAATTATCATGTTCTCTTGAAGGCCAAACTGTTGAATAAACACTTCGCATTTCGCGACAAACAATTCTAATCATTTTTGTTTGCTTGAAGATTTGTGTTGTTTGTTCGATTCTAAAATCAGGAACTGTGTGCGGCATTCTGATAGCTCCTTCCTGTATGTGGAATGGATCCTGGAAATACTATTACCCAATTGCTGATACTTGTAGGTTCATCTCTGGTTCCTTTTCAGGCAAAAAGCGCATGACGGGACGCTTTATAACATTAACGTAATCAGGAATCGACGAGATTTCCTCTCGAACTAAATAGTTACAAAATCATAACCATCCAGTGTTCTGGAGTGGTGACCGCGTCTTGGCAAACGTAGCGTGGACGCCCTCTGACTAGATGGCGGGACGACTTTCACAAGAGGTAGCGGCAGCGACTGGATGCATAAAGCTACAGACCGGGCTCTATGGCGTAAGTACCTCAAGACAGGTCTATATCCAGCAGTGGACTACAACAAGCTGATGATGATGATAAAATACTAATGGTCGACGATTTAACCACAATACTTAATAATTAAAAATGCAATATAAAAAATTGGGACTTGTCAAAAAATGGAAATGATAATTCTTAGCGAAACCTTTGCTACATAACCTGTGAAAAGTATTATTAATAATTCAAGGCATCAAAGTGAGCCTTGAGCCAAATAAAATGCGGGATCAACGCGCAAACATACCACCCGTAACCTAATTTTCCACAAATGTACCATCATAATTCAATGTGTTTGAGCGACAATATTTTACATTAAGGCGACATTGGCCAAATTTACGTCAAAATTCGGGACAAAAATTAATTGTAGTTTGGCTTACACTGCCATCAAGTACTTCGACAAGTTACAGTTGTAAATTATTTTTATAAAAGTCGTTAATTACCTAATATAATATTGCTATCCATAATATTTCATTAGTCAAAAACGATGGTAACACAAATATAGTTCTTGTTTCTCAATCATGATTATTATACAAAAGAAATTTCAATTATTATACACTATTAATTATTCTCTTCATAATACAATAATTAGAAATAAATTGAATATATGAAAAATATAATATTAATTTTTAAACACTAATCGGTATGATTTCTTTAATAAATACCCTATATAAACGGCAAATGTAGCGATCGTACACGATGCTATTGTTGAAATGAATGGATTTCCAATGACAGGGTCCCGGCCTTGGGGCCATGAAAATCCATTATTATAGACGTTTTCAACGGACACCTGCTTATAAATCATATTTAAATCCTGAACATACATTATACTTACAATACGTTTTGAATTCATAAACCTATTCATTCAAATTTTATGTGGCAAATTTAATATATTTTAACTAGACAAGGTTTTATTGTTATGAACAAAGGCTAGAACTAAATTTTAACCATAAATTTGCGATTATGTTTCGGATTCAGGCAGTACGAGTATTGTTTTTAGATTTAAAAAAATATATATTTACCGACATTAAAATTTGTCTAGAGTACAATTTAAGCACTTTATCGAATGCTTAAATATCAATATATTTTAATATCCCTGCGTATTGTTTTGGTGACAAAATAGTTTTTATAGTAATAATACAAATAATTAAATGTATTGTGTGCCTCTCAACCACCGCCTGCCTGTTAAATCGAGCAAAATGCAATAACCTCGCGTACGTGATATATTGCTCTCATTTCCAATGCAGGCGCATCACGACAATATAACATTTTTCATTGCTATAAATGATATTTGTTACGTTTTTGTTTTATACAGCCAAACAAGCAATGAAAATGGCATTTAATGTGTTGTTTCATCGCGTAAATTGTATAAAATACCGAAATTCTCGCAATTCCTAATGCTAAGGACAAGGTATACCTAAATGCTTAAAAAATTTGATCCAATTAGAACTGTAATAACAGTTTTAATTTTGAACACAGCTTTATTAAGTTGGAATTACTTATATTAATTTGTTTTGTTTTGCTCCTTGCTTATCATACTTACCGTAATAGCCTATAATATGACTTCCAACATACAAATTAGCAGCTCTTTATTTTATTGTAGGTACTTATATGCTATTTTGTATAGGTCATAACTCATAACACTTCAAATGCTAAAGAAATATATTGTCGCCTTTAATAATACAAATCAGGATATAATTCCTTTGGCATAATTATACCAAATACAAACCAAACGGGCGTTCTGGCTAAACCCACTAAGTTTATCTGAAAAGTTATCTAATCCAATGAGAGATCGACAGCCGGTCTTAACTGCTGGTGCGTGATCCAAGTTTGGAGAATGTTTGGTGTTGGGCAATATTTAATGCGGTTGGGTTCTATTTGGGGAAAATAGGCCGAATTCTATACATAATATAAGCATCCTGAGGGAATAATTCTGTAATTTATAAACATCACTATAACGTAAATATGTAATATCCGGAAGGATAACTTTGTCATTGGTAAATATAGCTCAAAAAACTAATTAACAAAGTATTTTGTCCAGCACAAGATTGTTTTTTACTTTAGGAACCAAAATTATACATAAAAAAATCGCCAATGCGTTGTTACATTATCGTTTTTGGAAAATAAATACAAATTTCAATGATTAACCATAAGGCCGATTGTTCTTTGTCCGCATTTTCGTACGAATTTCAGTCGCCCGGGTTCGTACGTTTAAGCACAAAATTTCTCGACGCTCAAATAACAATAGGAGCAAGGCATAAGTTGCTTTTACCTGCGCCTAGTCGCATAGTCTTACTTTGATCCCGTTTTGTTGGTATTATCGAAAATGGACAAGTTTCATTCAGGAAGAACGGCAAAAACTAAAAATAATGGACATAAAACTCATCCAGTGTGCACTCAATTCGTGCCAAAAATCCTATACATACGACTCAAATTCGTGTCTAAAGTGCGACCAACGTAAAAATATATTAAAAACAGGATTTCGCGCCGTAAAACACATTCGATCAACTTATCTAATTACAAGTCTGCTCGTAAATTACTTTCTCTAAGCACGCTTCGTTGGCTCACAAACGTACGTGTGTACTAACAAAAAAGATCATTATCTAACTTGTTAACCGATAATTAATCTTAAAATTAACTTGGATTAATCAGAGTAACAGGAAATGCGGTTAACGAACTACGTGATACGTTGTTAAGATGCGTTTTATTAACTTTTGCTAGCGGCTCTGCCGCGTGAAAGTTTTTTCCGGGACAAAAAGTAGCCTATAGCACTCAGTAATAATTTATTTCTATTAGTGAAAATTCCAAAATGGGTTTAGCAGTTTCTAAGATTAGCGCATTCAAACAAAATCCTCGGCTTTATATACTAGTTTAAATATGTCAGCCTTTCATCAGGTTTATATTGAAATACGTTCCTGAAATAAAAGCCACGTTTTACGAAAATGTAATAATGCATGGTAGGGACACAAATTTTTGCAGGTGACTTGAAATTACTCGCACTTAGTAGGTATCTAAATTTTTCGAAGTATAATAGATTCTAAAAAAAACCTTGTGAACAGAATAAAAGGCAACCATACGTCGTAAAATTTTATGGCATATAAGTACAGTCTTAATTATAAAATTTATTAGCGTTAAGAGGTGCTTTAACATTGCTTAAATAGCTGTCAAAAACATCACCGGTTCCTAGTTTAAACCTTATTAAGAGGCAAGATGGCGGGTTTTGACTTACAGCTGATCGAGTAAATTTGTGTTTTAACTAAACATAGCTTTGCGAAAATTTTATAAGACTGATAGTGTTTTCGCCACGTATCGATACGTGTTTCAAATTTAATCCGCCAAACTGCTTTAGTCCTATTCCGATTAATTCTCTTAGTGCCATTCGGCTGAAGACATTAAAGTACTAAACGTTGGTGCGATGTAAACCAAATCTAAATTGATGGATCCCGAAGAAAATCAAGGTGGAACTGCGTTGGAAACTAACGAAGTTAGTGCAAGCCCGGACGGTGAATACGAATTACTGTTCGAAATCCTCAACAGCGTAATAGTTCGGATTCGATGAATTTGTAGTCGTAGTAGTTGTGTTGACGAATTAGTGAATAAAAGTCCCTGTACAAGGGCCTGATATCATTGATTAAGCGAAGTGTCAAAAGAATGTGAAACAGGGCTGCTCTTACCACCATGTACTATGAAAATTGGGAAAAGGTAAGGCCTCTTTTAACCTTCGTCGTCAAGCCATGAACTAAAACCATTTATAAAGTTTCTATGGACTGGGTTGGAGGATGAGCTATGCTGTACATAGTCTGCAGGACATAGGCCAGCCATTCAATAAAATGAACTCTACCTTTTGACTTTTTTTATAGTATGTAGGCCGGCAAACAAGCGAGTCCCTTGATTTTACTTGATATCTACCTCCAATAAAAGTTAGACAATACAAAAGAACAGGTCGGCATAATTGTGTTGACCGCGAGGGATTATTATTCCTCGTAAGTCGATACTTTTGTAAACCCAATTCCAATTACTATTAGGTGCACTATATATAAAAAGGAAGAGAATAAGAATTATAACAACATATGGTATATGAGTCCTCAGGCGTCTTATTTCCCAGTAATCTCACCCAAATATTTTCTACACAAATTTTACATTAAATTCATCTTATAATAAAAACTGCTTCCATTTTGAAACAACAAAACAAAAACAAATTTCACAAATAATATTCGGACAATACCTTTGTGAGACACCGCGAGCTCATTTAGTTCTTGTTCGTCAGCAGACTGTAAAAGCACTGTCATAATGCCGCTGCAAAGTTAATCCCAAAGGTTGTAGTGCACAGATTCCTGTTTTAATTAAACTATGCAAAATGTTAATTACTGTATTTACTCAGCGCTATTATTTTGTTTTAACGCTGTGCAAAGGTGAATAAGTCTGGTAAGGGCAAAATGATATCGATAATAATTTGAATAAAAACTACAGCTCTGCCTACCTCGGAAAAGAGATAAGATTTAATGCTATGTTTTGTATGTTAAATAGTTTTGAAATACAGTTTTCTAGTATAATAAACTATGGCAAAAATAACATTACTATGTCTAATTAAAGAGTCGGATATTAAAGTCTAATAAAATCTTAAATATACCACCAAAGTAGACTGCAGTCGAAAGAAAGTAAAAAACAAAGAATATTGCAAAAGCAGATTGTCTCCAAGTAATTTTAAAACATACTCTAACAGAGTAAAAACTTTCAGATTATCCTGAGAACACATTTGGCCGTCTGCCGTTCGATGTGTCTCGCGGGCTTCAACGGGAACGAACGGTAATGTCTCGCTTATTGCACTTAGCGCTTACAGTCCTTTGTCTCATATACATATTCGCTACGGTTGATAAAACTTTGTATGCAGTACAAGAGAGCACTTGTCGAAATAACTTGACGGTTTCGGTTATAAAAATACGATAAAAAAAAAATCCACTAAAACTTGTAAAAATATTGATGAATCTAAGCAATAAAGATTTATACATTTTTAAGTCTTGTAAGGGGTAGTTTATAACATTTTAATGTTATAGTATTTCGTGTTAGCCTCTGTTAATCATTTAGTGCCTTCGGGTATTGATAGTTGATCCTCTAACGACAATTATCTACTAAGTTATCTTACGGAAAATACCTTATCGAAGAAAAGAAATAACAAATAAAATACCACATATGATTATTTATAGCAGTATTTATTGGTATCCTTCTCACATTAATTTGTATCAATCTACATGCAAAATCAACACAAAAAGCGAAACGTGCCCTTACAATCACGAGATCACACCTCGATGATATTTAATTCCCTTCTCCGCACCAACCAACAGTCTCAATACAGTCCTAAGATAATCACAGAGCTTCGAATCGGTAAGAACATCCGTTCCACATACAACGGAACCGCAAAATGGAAACATAAATTCAACTACATCCGCCAAACATTTACGGACTGTCTGACAAATTGCTTTTCCTCACGGCGATAGAAGACAAATTCAATATTTCCTTTGGCTGTCCTTGTTTACTTTAGTATTAATCTTTTATACGTGGTATATTGTGAGTTGACTCCCTTGGTGACGTTGTTGTATACGTTACGACTACCGTGCTGAGGTCTTGGGTTCGCTCCCGGTTTGGGCAAAATAATTGTCACTGGACTTTTCCGACATAAAAAATTACTCAGTTGTAGCTTGGAGTCATGTCAAGCACGTAAAGCCGTTGGTCCAGCGCCTGATCCCTCTCCCGTCATGTCGGATTGTCGTCTCACCAGACTATGAGAGTGAAGGAACAGAGAGTGCACCTGTGTATTGCGCACACACTTGTGCATTATAATATGGCCTGCGTACTTGGCTGGTCTTCGTTGAGATTGGCCGCCGTGACCGAAATTCAGTTAGGAAGGATAAATAAAATAAACAATATTATATACGTAGTATATTGTAACATGAACATTTTAGTAGCAATTTGTTAGGTTAGGTAAAATGTCCATTATTGATCTGCTACAAATTAATTGTAAATTTGATCGTGGACTCAACATCTCACAATGTCGATAACTACTTATATTAAAGTGGGTAGGTATCTTTTTCAGTGCACTCTTAAACTACAAACTCCATTATCAACATTGAATCTCCGAAACTATAATAAATAAAACAGATTATTATAACATTATTTTATTATTATAGTATAGTATACCGTGGCGACAACAACACCGTTTAATTTTGCTCCGTAAACATTAAAGGAAAATAACGTCAAAAGTGAATTTTAAGTGAAGTGAGTTATACTGTAGGAAAGCTAATTGAACAAGCTATTCAGTGGTTGTTTTGGATTTGCAAACTAAGCTACTAATCGTGAGTAATCACAGAAAAACTTTTAAAATATTTTTGCAACGGCCGCTTCCCTGACCTACGACAACCCGCGGGCGGCCCGCTTCTCACGCACACACCTACAACTCACTGCGCATGCCATAGAATACATCGCTGCATGAACGCTTCAATCGCTTTACCGTGGCACTAAACGCTGCACGCAATACTCATTACTAAGTTTCTTCATCAACGAAAACATCTTGCTGCTGCCTTTATAGTCAATTTAAGAATATTTTTATAATAAAAGTATATTCTACAATGGCACCCACTTCAAGTATATGTATGAAATGTAAACTCGCTATACAAGGAAAAGACGCGCTGGGGTGCTCTAGTTGTCATGCGACATATGATCTTCTCTGCGCTAGTGTAACTACTAAGCGATTCCATCTGATGGATAAACAACAGAAAAATTCATGGAAATGCATGCAGTGTCGTAACAAGCAGTCAATTACAGATTATCCAACTATATGTTCCGGCACCTCTTCACCTATTACACCTACTATTAAAGACGATTCTGATGCCAATATTACTATGCGTACTAAACAAAAGCTCGGACCTTCCGTTACTGAAAGTGACGGCTACGTTACTGAAGCTCGATTACGGGAAATCTTAAAGCAGGAACTAAAAGTCTCTATTAAAGAATTAGTAACAAATGAACTGAAACATATAGTAGGCCAAATACACGATTTTCGCGAAGCGATGAACTATTTCAACCAGCACTACGAAGATATAAAAGCCAGTTTAACCCAGTCAAATACAATTATCGCTGACCTACAAAAGATAACGAAAATCTGAAATCAACAGTTAAGGATCTTACTGGCAAGCTACATTTGATTGAACAACATATGCGGCAAAATAATATAGAAGTCAATGGAATACCGGAACATAAGAGTGAAAAATTAATAACTACTATGGGTCAACTTTTAAAAACGGTCAAATGTGGCGTTAATTCTGATGATATATTATATGTATCCCGTGTTGCCAAATTTAACAAAGAAAACCCAAAACCACGGTCTGTCATAGTAAAGCTCCGCAGTCCTCGACAACGAGATGAGGTCCTTGATGCTGTAATCAAATACAACAAAACCAATTCCCATGAGAAGCTCAATACACAACATCTGGGCATAGGAGGTCCTCGCACGCCAGTCTACGTTTCTGAACATTTGTCGCCATCAAATAAAGCTCTGCATGCTGCAGCACGTATAAAGGCCAAAGAAATGTCTTATAAATTTACTTGGGTTCGCAACGGCCACATTTATGTCAGGAAAAACGAATCATCACAAGCCTTGCTTATCCGTAATACCAATAGTCTCAATTTAATTACATAATCTGTACAATTCCTCATTTAGTCATTAAGAGTTATGGTATTTTTCGTCGAAACATTCGATTTATATTATCAAAATGTCCGTGGTCTCAGGACCAAAACAAATGATGTGTTGAAAAACATTTCATTGTGTAATTACCAAGTGATTGTTATTACAGAAACATGGCTTAACTCTAATATAAGTGACCATGAATTTATAGATTCTAGATATGCGGTTTATCGTAGGGACAGAATGTTTGATAGGGCTTCAAAGAAGGACGGAGGTGGTGTTATGATTGCTGTATCGCGTAACCTACTTTCTATGCGGATGAAAGCTTGGGAAAGTGAGAATGAAGATCTGTGGATCGTAATTGAATTTAATAATTATAAATTAGCAATATGTGCCGTCTACCTCCCACCTCCTATCCGCCTAGAAACACTGACAAATTTTCTTGATAGTGTTGATACTGTAATGTCACAAACAGAGAACATTATCATACTGGGTGACTTTAACTTACCTTTTATTGATTGGAAGACGAATGACACTAACGATTATATGTCACCTTATAACTATAACTGCCCTCTGGTTTTTCACTTACAGATTTCATGTCCTTAAATAATCTGCATCAGTTTAATAATGTTCCTAATATTGATGGTCGTATGCTTGATCTAGTCTTAAGTAATATCACAAGTTTACGAGTTAGTAAATCCTTAGATTTAATTAGTAAACTAGATACTAAGCATCCTAATCTGCAATTATCTTTTCCCTCCCTACATACTTACAACTACCTCCATGAAAAGAAAAGAACTCAGTATAACTTTTATAGAGCTGACTATGACAGTATTATAAGAAAGCTTAAAAATGTTGATTGGAACGATAGCTTAGATAAATGTGATAATGTAAATGAGATGGTAATAGCATTTTACAAAATTTTAAATTCTATAATCGAGAAACATGTACCTATACGATCGCCACATAGATACCTATATCCCCGTGGTTTACTAAACAATTAATAGACAGATTAAAAGAAAAAGACAAAGTGCGCCAGAGATACAAATTATACGGCAATCCTCGCGATAAATCCGAGTATAAGTTACTTCGTGGTAGGTGCTTAAAACTGAGTAATAAATGCTTTAAAGAATATGAATCTACTATTGAATCACTTATTCCTAAGAATACAAAAACCTTTTGGAAATATATCAAAGACAAACAAATGGGTTACTCCACAATTCCCAACAAAATGCAACTAGACGACAAAATAGCAACCGCTGGACCAGATATTGCAAATTTATTTGCCAGTCATTTTTCTTCTGTATACAGTATGGACACACCAAATCATTCACCAAATTATTGTCATAGTCGCTCATCTAGTTCACTGTCTAAAATACAGTTCACCGAAATAGAGGTCCTTAAAAAGATTAAAAAGTTGTGCGGTCAAAAAGGGCCTGGACCTGACAATATACCACCTGTATTTATTAAACGTTGTGGAGCTGCGTTGTCATTACCCTTAACAAAAATTTTTAATAGATCACTCATTGAAGGAACTTTTCCTTGCGAATGGAAGATAGCCAGAATAGTACCTGTTCACAAGAAAAATGATGTTGATGATGTTAAAACTATCGACCTATTTCAATTTTATCTTGCATACCAAAGTTATTCGAATCCTTATTGCATCCAATAATCTCTAGACATATTGACAGCATAATTTCTGACTTCCAACATGGTTTTAGACAGGGCCGCTCAGTCGAAACAAATCTGGTATCTTACGTTACCTACCTCTCTCAGTGCATTGATAGGGGCCAACAAATTGACGCCGTCTACACCGACTTCTCCAGCGCTTTTGATACAGTTAATCATATTATTTTATTGCATAAACTGGAAATTGCTGGTATTAATGGTGACTTATTAAAATGGTTTGCATCATATTTAGAAAACAGGTCGCAATTGGTTAGAGTCAATGGTTTCGAATCTAAAGTATTCTACGCGACATCTGGGGTCCCGCAAGGTTCCCATCTTGGCCCGCTCCTCTTTTTGGTCTTTATTAACGACATTACAACCACCATCAAACATAGCAATATTTCTATGTTCGCAGACGATTTAAAACTATTTAAAGTCATTATTACTGACGAGGACTCAGTACTCTTACAAAACGATATTGATAGTATCAGTGGTTGGTGTATGAATAACGGCATGCGCTTAAATGTAAAAAATGTTCCCATATCAAATTTAGCAGAAAGAAAACATGTTTGCCTTCTAAATATAATCTCGGAACGGAAGTCCTAACGGAAGTTACCGAAGTTCGTGATCTGGGTATAGTTCTGGATGGTAATCTCAAGTTTACATCTCATGTAGACGTGATTATCAAAAAAGCCGCTCGTATGCTCGGCTTCATTAAACGTAACTCGAAAGGTTTCAAATCGCCCCGCACTAAAATTATTTTATATAACTCTTTGGTGCGAAGCCATTTGGAATTCGGTAGTGTTGTTTGGAACGCCTTATACAGCAAGCATTCCCAACGAATTGAAAATCTACAGCGATCATTTTCTCGTCATCTCGCCTTCACTTCACCCGGGATATCGCACAGGTGTCCTTATGAAAATCGTATGGCCCATTTCGAAATGGACAGTTTGTATATTCGTCGAAAGCTTCTGGACTTGTCATTCCTATATAAGTTAGTTAATAATAAAATTTCATGCAGTGAACTCCTCGAAAACATCAGTATAGCAGTTCCTTATAACAAACCCAGACGCCCAATAACTAGTATTTTTAAAACACCTTCTTACAGAACTAACTTAGGTCTAAATGCTCCAATAACTAGATTATGTGCTCTATATAATAAAGTTGGCACTAAAGTGGATATTGATATATTTAATGATTCTGTAAAAGTGTTTAAAGAAAGACTGCTGGATTATCTCAAAAATTAACATGTAACTTTTTATAAATTTTGTCAACTAGATATTCTCAATAACCTTTTCTGTTGCCAATTATATGACGTTGTTTACAATAGTTTTTATAGACAAATTATTTAGTATATAATTGTTACTCATTGATTAATATTTTTTTGTACTGTATAATTTTCTACTTCCTATTATTATGTTTTAGATTTGAATGCAACATGTTGTTAGTGGTAAATGCTGTGTTCACCTATTAGTAGCACACATATCAGATGCTGTACCTTATAGTTTTTTATAATATTGATTGATGTAATATGTAGTGCTGTTGGTGTACCTTATTACAAATAAATAAATAAATAAATAAATAAATAAATTACCATGGATAATATCTTGATTGTTACCTATACTCACTTTGATCTTATTACTATAAATAAAACATAATAAACCTAGCAAAAGACATTTAATAATCAAAACATAACCTTGAACCCTCTTCTAGCCGCTAGAGGTCTCAAACACTATCGACACGCCATCGCATCCGCCAGTACATTAGCAATAGATTTCGGCCAAGGTGTGTCCACAATAGCACACAATGATGGGAAACTCCCAAGCAGTGCTTAAGGCATTTCTGCTAACGTAGCGTTGAGAACTTGATGCGATAGCCCAAGTTAAGAGGGGAAGCGAGATGCACATTATTTTTATTTTACGCAGTAAAAGAGCAACACCTTAACTTACAAAGAATTATTTGGTATGCCATGCTGAGACATGAGATGTTAAGTGTTATTATGTCCCCTAGTTACACGGGCTATAATGTCCTTCAAACCGGAACACAACAGTGACTACACTCTAGTGCTTGGCGGCCGAAATAGACATTGCAGTGGTATCTTCCCAGGCGGACTCTCACATATGAGAGACCTACCACTAGTAAATGTTTAATGATCTCATTATATACAATTTCAGACGTATTATAGATGAGCGGTCTCAAAGGTGAAGAAAGACGAGTACTAGTTGAGATGGTTTGAGAGGTTTGCCCTTCAAAAATGTGGCTCATTGAAACACGTCGGCACTTTACGTTTTTTTGTCATAAGTTGTTAGTACTACACTCATCCAGAGGGGTTTTTGATGCTATAGATAAACATGTATACAGCAATCACCTCGATTAAGTCAGTTCTGCAATTCAAGTCAGCAGTCAAGCTGGTCTAATTTGGCATCCTGGGAAATAATCCTTGCCGACGAAATAAATCCATTGTCATGTTTACGTTGTGGCTCTATAATTTTGTTTTATTGAAACTAGTTATGGCACTTTATCAAACGTGTTAATTTTGTAAAACGCTTGAGATGCCAAATTTATTATACTTTTATTGTTGTCCTTTTGTTTTCATTCAAAAGGACAGAAATGAATTCTCAATCATTATACAGAGTGTAATGCCATGGTCAGACTAACTGAACCAGGTCGAAAGAGTATCTCAATATCGACCTACTTAAACCACAAAGTTGTCCTAAATTAAGTAATTTAAAATTTATTTGATTTTTGTGATTTTTATAAAACCGGCTTTATGACAATAGATTGTATTTAGAGCTATACCAATTTACCAATTCCATCAGTTCGTGACATAAGGCAGCCGGCAAGCTGAGTGGACACTAACGTGCGACCTTGCGTCTGGATAATCTTACGTTTAGAAAGGAAGGAGCGATCGGCGCCGAGTCCGCGGCTCGTTACCGCTCCGCATCCGAAACGGGGGCATTTTGAAAGTCAATTATAATATTGTTATTGCGATTACTTCGTTATCTTTACGTATGTACACTGATAATTATAGGTTTGTATTTTTTCTGTATAAAAAATATGGGTTGATGTTCGTTTCATGTTCGCAGTATAGAAAATATCATCACCAGCAACAAAATCAAAAGAAAGTGGTAACTTAAGTTTTTTTTAATTATTATTTTGAATGGCGAGATGAGTTTGCCGTTCGGCTCATGGTAAGCGATACCACCGGCCATAAATAGTAGAAACACCATCCAACGCCTTGAATTACAAAGTATTGTTTGGTATTCCACTGCGCTCGCTATCCTGAGACATGAGTTGTTAATTCTCATTATGTCCAGTAGTTACACAGTACACTAGCTACAATTTCATTCAAACCGGAACACAAAAATGACTACACACTGCTGTTTGACAGCCGAAATAGACATTGCGGTGGTACCAACCCAGACGGTCTCACACATATTAGAGACCTACCACCAGTAGAGTGAAGTTTAAATTATGAACTATGATCTAAACTCTCTAATATTAAGCAGTATAGAAAAAAATACCGGCAACAACAGAAGATAATGGTACCTATTACGATAAAAACTTTGATCTAAACTCCCTAGTATTAAGCTATAAGAATAGCTACTACACAGCAGCAGAACGTAAACAATATAAATATCCGTCGAGCGAAATGTTTATCAACAACTGCATTGTGCTAAAAATAAAACAGACTTTTTAATACTTCATTCTTAATTATATCCGCGTTGATCTAGGTTACGTTGAAACGTTAATATTTTTTTCGATGGATAATGCTGCGTAATACCAGAAATTCCACACTATACAGTACAAGAATTTTTTGCATCTGATGGTAAGTGGAGTGGGGTCAAATAGAATGTCGACTGACGAGAGATGATAACCATTCGACAGTCGACACAATTATATCGGCCTATTGGAGCCGGATATACGTAGCCTGAGACCGGAACGCGACTCACGTGGGAGACTATGGCGAGTTTTAACACCTTACGTACGATGGTCGCTATACGGGCTCATATAAAATATATCCTACTACCAGCAAATACTGTCAATAGATATTTTATATCAAAAGAGAGCTAATTCACGAAATTTATTGCCAATTAATCACTCGGCGAATGACCGTGAGTACAAACAGGTGTTAAGGTTTATAATTGCATGAGCAAAAATACGACTATTAATCGATACGTCTCGACTCGAACGTATGTTTTAATATTGCTATTTCTGAATAATCAATATCAACTAACAGCTGCAAAAATATACAGTCTAATAATAAATCTATGATTCAGTAATTTCTTTGCTTCTTTATAATTGAGTTTTTTGTATTTTGCGATTAAAATCTGCATTCTTCACATGTGAGTCTGTGGGATACTGCTAGCTATTTTTACATATCGTATTATGTATAATACATATATACATTGGTTATTTTGTGTTCCTTACCTGCGCCGATACGATTGAACGAGCCAGGGTGTTGCACAGGTTAGTAAGGCCTGCCTCAAACGAGCGACAGAAATATCGTGTCGGTCAATAGACGAAATTTTACTTTTCTCTAATATTAAAAATGTGAAAATATTTGGACGTTTGAGTGGTTTAATGTTTGTGAGAAATAAACTCAAAAATAGCTAAATCGTTTTAGGTGAATTTTGACACACGGATAGACCATATCCTGGATTAACATAATATACTGTTTTTAACCCAGCCATGTATAATTGGATTTTTAATTTTATTTTTTCAGTACGATGGCGCTATTGTACAGCTTACGTTATAAATCACTACAGTGTTTTAGGAACTTTTACTGAGGGAAAAGCTTTACACACGGGCGAAGCCGCGAGCAACACCTAGTATCCTATAAATTACTGTACAAAGACTAAAAGATACAGTAGAAATGAATTTTAAACATAAAATGTATCCCTATGTACAATTTAGAATTTAAAATTTTGCACATATACAATAAATACCCCATAGCTAAAGAACATTGAATTTTATGATCTAATTAGACACTATTACAGAAATTTTCACGGGTATTAAAAAAAATCTTATTTCCGATTAAAAATAGTTCAACAGCGCCGAGCCTTATCGGCGTGCTCAAAAAAAATTGCGTGTGCATGCGCGTGTTTGCACTGACATTTTCGATGATCGCAACATGCAAATAGTATTGCGAGAATTGTGATTGTTTAATAATGTTATAAATTAATTGGTTTCTTCTAAAATCTTTTCCCGCAATTACAATTTTGTTAGTAATTTTCTTTGGCATTGAAAGTTAAATTATGCGTAATTTAGTAACAATTATTTCCTTTTACAGTCATGTTTTTTGTACGCATATTTAACACGTGTAAGTAAATACATTTAAAATTGTCCGTACTTATTTAAAAACTTTATTCAAAGCAAAAAATATTTACACGTTTAATTCGTTCAAAAGGTTTTTATAACAAACATTTTATATTTATTTTTAACAACCACATAAATTATATTCCTGCATCTAGATGCAAGGCCCTAAGCCCTAGGGCTTTGTAATGTCTAAAAATACCGCTTAAGACCTTATAAGCCCTCGCTTCACGTCGTCACAGAAGATGTAAAGGCTCATTAGTTGGGGCTTAAGTTTTCTTTGTAGTTACACCATTAAGTAAGAAGGGCAACGTCTCTGTTTCAAGATGAAACAACGCCAGATTTATACTTTATCTATAAATGTCTGAGGTTCGAAGGTCTTTCTTAACTTCATACTAAGATTTAGACTTTGATATTATATAAAGGTAAATAAAAACTAATCTGCTTATCTAACTGCCCGACAAGACGAGGTAGTAACTCGTGTAGCACTACTAGTAGCTAAAACTTTGATTTACAAAAGTAACATTAGTGCTGTTTGACGCGCTTGCAATCCTATCTTACTGTATTTCTTACTTTTTTATTTTATTAATAATTTAAATGCGAAAGTTTGTAAAAATATTTGGACGTTTAAATGATTGGATGTTTCTATTGAATTCAAGGCAAACTAAAAGTAATATTCAAAGTTTGTTCACTTAAAATACATTTATTTACAAACTGATATTTCATTGAAACCAAATCATTAAACAAACAAGATCCTACCGGCCAGTGCTATTACAGTATCTTAGAAGTAAACGTAGAAACAGTTGAAGGGATTTGGATAATATATGGCACATGGATAAAAAGTCCTGAATTAGGACTACTGTTCTTGGCAATTTGCTCCCTTGAGAAATAATGAGATTATTTATCATAGTTTTTAAAAAGATGGCGCTGGCTTCTTTTATATGACGGTATAAAGGCGCTTCAGTGTTTACGGATACGAACGACTGTAGTGGGAGGCTATCCACACGGTAGGGAGCCGTGAGGAGCGCAATGCCGGGTCGTAAGGCACGGTGACCCCAACATAACCGCTCAGTCGCCCCCACGAAGGCTGAGCGGTAGTCATAGAAACTTTCAATCCGCGAAAACAAAAAAAGTGAGCCGTGAGGAACAACTAGTATAATATAACACCAACGTTTTTGTTCTTCAAAACAATTACTTGTGGTAGGTCTCTCATATGTGAGAATTCGCCTGGGTAGGTATCACCGCAAAGTCTATTTCTGCCGCCAAGCAACAGTGTGTAGTCACTTGTTGTGTTCCGGTTTGAAGAGCATTGTAGTCAGTATCACAACTGGACAAAATAAGACTTAACATATCATGTCTTAGGATGGCGAGCACAGTGGAATAGCAAACAATACTTTGTAATTCAAGTTGTTGGATAGTGTTTTTACTGTTTATGGGCGGTCGTATCCGCTTACCATCAGGCGAAATAATAATTACAAAACATCTCTCTAAAATGTACAAATTACACCACATTGAATAATGAACTTAAATTCTATAAGCAATAACTATAATTCCAAACAATCTATCACCATAAACCCCATAATTCCCCCATTAAACATGATCGATTGTATCAAATTTATTAACACATCAAGCCCCCATAAAATATACGATGCAATACAGAAAAATGACGATAACACCCATTGAATTTTGTAACGTTCCATCAAATTTTACTGCACAGTCAAATCGAGAGCGACGTAACATTTTACAAGCAATCTTAAAAGTAGTGATATGACCTGATTTTAATGTATTTTATGTAAGCTTCATGTTTTATGGAATGATACATTAAAATGGATAAAGTTGAGTGCAATATACTGGTCTGATCGCGGCTAAGCCTAGACTGCGTGAATAAACACTAGCACTAAGAAATAATAAAGCTATTGTGAAGGAATTTTTAAAAAACAAGGACTTAAGGATTAAAGTAACAAAAACATCAACATTACAATATTAAGAAGTAAAAATAAACATACAAAATTTGAAAATGGCGGTATAAAATAAAAGTACTAATTAAAAGAAGATTGGCTGTTGGTATTAGTCGATATTAAGAATACAAATATTTCAGTGCCACAACGTCTTGGAAACTACGTGAATTAATCCAACAAATTTGACATAAAACACTAGTCATTAACCTCAAAAATTAACGATCATTAAAGCAATTATAGCTGTTTGTTAATTAATTGGTTTGATTGATTGTTCTAAAAAATTTCTATTGAGAAAAAACGACTAAAAACTTTTAAAACGTTTCTACATTCCGATATACGCCTGCGATCCTTATACAATACTATAGGTAGTTGACCCGACAGACGTTGTCCCGTCTTAACTATGAATTTGCAGCGCGCATTCTGTCAATCACTGACAGTTATTTCAAACAATTGACAGTTATCTAAAATTAATATTTTCGTTAAGTTTTCTTAAATTTTCTAATTTTCCGCGCAATTTTTTGAATTCTTTCTTTCATAAGAACCTTCTCCTGACAATAACAATAACCAAAAATAGTGAAATCGGTCCAGCCGTTCACGCATGATGGCGTGACCAAGGGAAATAGGAATTCATATTTATATATATAGATAAATAATTGTTACTGCAAATACTGTTTAGAGGCTGATAATTTTGGACATAAATTCTCTCACCTAAGCATTTTGTATGGCTGATTACATAAATACTTATCAGCGATATATAAGGATGCATCTGAGTTATGTTAATCTAATTATCTGGCTGAGTGAACTTCAAAATCAGACGACGAAATTGAAGTCAAGGCATTTCTTTTGAATTCAGTTTTTTTAGTTACGATTCGGTTCAAGAATTGCAGCATTTCTAGTATTGAAATAATCCACTCACTACATCCATTGGGATGACAAAATATCGAATACATTCGCAAATTCTACAGGGAGTCCTCGCCTACAATCATTATTAGAATTTTATCTTTACCGCATCTACGAGAAACAGGAAGATAGGTGAACTTCTTTTATATTTACAATAGTTCAGTTGACTGGTAGAGAACATCTATGGATTAAAATGTAAATAAATATAGTCTTGAAGGACAGTATGCGAATTGTCCATGCTATTATAACATTCATGTTTATTTTATAGTAAGTAAAATCTCAATACAAAGCGAGGCGAGGCACTCACCCGGCGACCTTGAGGCAGATGCGTCTGGTGCCAAGGTCGACGCGCTGAAGACATACCGAATTCTTGACTCACAAGTGAAAATTATTGGATTCCTCACGTATTGTATTAAGGGTTGTTTACATCTGAAGTTCGCGTGAGGTGGGTGACGTTTGCATGAGCGTTTGAATTGACGCAAGACGAAAAATGTATAAGTCATTGTAGGTTTTTAATTGAAAGTAAAACTTGGTTTATATTGTCAAAAATATTATTGGTAAATAAATCTTTTGCAATAACTTAATACGGAATTTCAAGACCAAAAGTTTTAGAACCTGTATCAAAATAACACAATAGACGGAAAACTAGTAAGAATTTCAACAAAAAACGTCCTCGCAAGAACGGCACGTAACCCGCGCGTTTTTTATTATCATGTAAAGTATCCTTTAAACACTTGAATTGAATAAAAGGTTTATCATAGCATGAAGATATGCGTATGCTATTTTAAGATACACCTACGTTTTATTTTTATTTTATGAAAATAATTTGTGCTATTCGCTTTCTCGTAAAAAGTTTAAAATAATAATAATATGTAAGAATTTTACTGAAATGTAACGATATTTTTTGACTAAGTAATTAATTTCAGAACGGAATATAGTAAATTACAATTACTAAACTATCTGCCGATTAAACGGATAAATGCCTAAACATAAAGACACAAGTATTTGGATTTCGTTCTCATTCTAGTAAATTTTAAAGATCAAATTAATTTGGATATCTAATTTAAAACTAAAATAACATACCAGATTTAAAGGCTATATTGATGATGAGTATGGAATTTTCAAACAAATCGAGGAACAAAATATATCCTTAACAACATTTCTAAACTGACAAACTTGCAGAAGAAATATAAAACTGGACATTGCTCTCAAACCAGTTGTAATAAATGTCTTCGATATTCCTTCGTTAGATAACTTATTGATGTCGGAGACAGTTCAAATAAATTTTGCAAAAACACGTTTGAAATGGATAACATTTATTATTTAAGAATGCATCAACGGGACCGATGACTGGAACTTTCCAAGAAATTAAGGGGTTATCGACATTTATATTTCAATAACCCCAGAAAAGCCAATATTGATATGCAAATTAATTCGACTCTATACGCCCACGTCTTATACATAATGTTTACAAGAAACGGGAATTTATTTTGTTTCCAAGAATATACTGGCAGGTTTTTCGGTAATTAACGCTAATCAAAAGAGGACTGTGCTTTCTAGATTATCAGATGTTAGTAACATCTTAGGGTTCCCTCAGGATTAGGGATTAAAAGCACTTACTACTTAGCAGAGCCGCCTTTGCCCGAGGGTGCAAAGGCGAGTAACTCTCGGAGGCGGGACCCAAAGGAGTGCAAGCAGATCATCCGCCAAAAAAAAGGCTAGCCGGAAAAGGAGCTACCAAAAATTTTCCGCCAGATCCTTGTAAAAAAAACACATAATTTTATTGGCAAAGGGGTCGCGTGCCGAATATCGAGCCCCAGCGACCAATATGAGTAAAACGGTCCCGCTTAGTTGCATAATTATCATACTTATTGCTATTATTTACATTGTATGTTTAGAATTAGTTAAGCGATACATTTGCGTCCAAATTTCGACTGAATATTCTGATTATTTATTTGTTTCACGCTCGTTTAGACGTTTTAGGTGATGAATCCTGTCGCCTCTAAGCGGCATTGAGACAATATAATTATGTAAATTGCACTCTACCCTTGTTTATCACAAAATAAAAACACTAATTTTATTATCTTTACTTGACGTTTCAAAATAACGGTGCATAGATATATACATACTGAAGGAATCGAAAATGACCTTCGATCTCTTAAGAAAATAAGATCTTTTCATTTTGTGGTGAGAGTTGCAGGCAAGCCACAAAAACTCATACCCCCCCGAAAGGGTTGGCAGAGGTAGTTGGCTAGTAACTAGGGCACCCACTTTTTCCAAGTGCATTCTATTCCATAATGTTATAGGGACAACGTTATCCCCATATTGGTAAAAATCATACTTCGGGCTGATAGTTGATACTGGGCAGAAAAGTATAATATCACTGTGCCCGACCCTGGATTCGATCGATAATTTTTACGATTGAAAGACATGAATGTTTTTTTTATACGGCCAGGGATAAGATACCTCACTACACGTGATAGTAAGTGGGGGTCTAGGTTCATAAATGATCTCCTTAATTACTCTTAAAAAATATTTAATTTATGAGCATTCAAATCGAAATCCGGGTTAGGCCACCTCGAGCTATCATATCGCAGTTTAATACCACCATTGGCCTCTCCTTATTAAAGATTTCACCACGTATTAACCATATAACGTAACATCTCCTGTAAAACCTTTAAATGATCAAACTGATACAGAGAAATCTCCCACAAACTAACACACCGGTTCGAACTAGCAAGCGATAAAAGAAAAGAAAAATAAACTTCTAATTACAAAAGATCTAAAAATGTGACAATTCTTTCATATTTCTAAAATAACTCTTCAAATAACAGGTTCGTCATATCATGGACGGTTACACTGAATGTTTAAATAAATCTTTATGGCCGAAAAGGAAAGTTAAATCGTCATACCGATAAATGCTAAGTAAAAGTTGTAACACAAGCTTCATATTGTCTGCCGAGGATGTTTGGAATATTTTTATTTATCTTAACAACCCATATTACTGCA